>NW_005368707.1:6781166-6790628 GCF_000412655.1 Myotis brandtii | reverse complement strand
CAGTGCACTTCCATATGGGGAGTGCCACTCAGCAAGAAGCTGGATCATGGCTGGCCAGCGCAGTGGTGGTGGCAGGAGCCTCTCCCACCTTTGTGGCAGCACTAAGAATGTCCAACTAACAGTTTGGACCTGATCCCTTGGGGGCCTAAGCCTTTAGTCAGACATCCCCCGAGGACTCCCTGGCTGCCAGAAGGATGTCTGACTGCAAGCTTAGGCCTGATCCCCCAGGGAGTGGGCCTAAGTCAACAGGTGGACATCCCCCAAGGGGTTCTGTACTGTGAATGGGCACAGGCCATGCTGAGGGACACCCCCTCCCTGAGTGCACAAATTTTTGTGTACCAGGCCTCTAGTATATATACATGTATTGATTTCAGAAAGAAAGGAAGAGGGAGAGATAGAAACATCAGTGATGAGAGAGAAACATCTATTGGCTGCCTCCTGCACTCCCCTCACTGGAGAGCGAGCCCAAACTCAATTGCCCTGATAGGGAATTGAACCATGACTTTCTGGTTCAGAGGTTGATGCCCAACCACTGAGCAACACCAGCCAATATCCCAGGTATTCTAAGGGCAGACAGTGTTATAAAACATGAGGTCCTCTCATTCTCGAAAGTTTTATTTAAAACTTAAACATGTAGGAGAGAACAAAATTAAACCTTTATTTGAAAAGTGTACTTTTGTTCCAAAATGTTCTTTGTAAAGAATATAGGCCTTTCAGAACTAATTTCTATAGATCTCTAATACAGAAGCAGCTTGAAAAAGCTGTAGGTTATTAAGGCTTCATGAGGAAAGTACTATTGCATATAATTTCAAGCCACACCTAGTTATCAGTGTCTAGTTAGAATGCTGGTGGAGAATGGCCATTTAATTCTTCTTTATAAGTAGTGTAAAAAATAAAGATATATCAGGATGAGGGATGATATTTTGCTTCTATTAAGATAGTGCTATTTCCAGGTGCTATTTCAGATTTAAAGCAGAATTCAGAAGTACTAAAAATGAGCTAGAACTTGTGGGTTGATAATAAAATTGTTTTTCATCTCCAGTTTCTTCAAGAAAATAATTATCCAAGTAAATTTTCTCAAAGCTTTGGTTTGAAGATAAAAGCCAGGGTTCTAGCAGTAAAATTTGGCCTCAGGGTCAAGGTCTCTGTTAAGGCATCAGAAATATTTAAGGGGTATCTCAAAGATCCTAGACAAGAAGACCTCTAAGAATCTTAAGATTATTTCCCTCATAGTACTCTGATTTGCAGCCCCAAACAGAGAGAGGACTGTCTTGAAGATATTTGTGAGTGTCATTTTTGTCTAATAAAGTGGATAATAATTCATTTATTTCTTTATTTTAATCCTCACCTGAGGATATGCTTTTTTATTGGTTTGAGAGAGAGGAAAGGAGAGAGAGAGAGAGAGAGAGAGGGAGAGAGAGATTGGCCATGTGCTCTCCCTTCTTCTCTGTGGAAATTCAATAAAATATATATAAAAAAATATCACCTGAGTTTCATCAAGGATTAAATAAAAATGTAGAGTGTTCCCTAAGTTTCAGTGAATTCAGTCACTTCACATTTTTTTTCTGTCACTATGCATCGATCAGTTGCCTCCCATACACACCCTGACCAGGGCTTGAACCCGAAACTGGGTATGTGCCCTGACAGGTAATCAAACCCATGACCTTTCAGCAAACAGGACAACACTGCAACCAACTGAGCCACACCAGCCAAGATGAGTGGATAATCATTTGATACATAGAAAACTACAAATTTTGTAATAGAATTATATTAATGCACATTTAAAAGATAGAGACAATTCAAAATGAAAAGATGCCTCAAAACCCCCAAACTTTTATGGAGAGGAAGCAAGCCGAGAAGGAAACTCATCTACAAACCTGGGTCATCTCTTTTAGGGAAAAAATATATTGCAGAGAACAGAGCTTAGAGCACAGAGGGTAGAGGTAAGAGCCACAGAGAATCCCTAGGAAACAGAAATGGGCCACAGTAAAAATACTGGCTCCATGTGCCTGGCTGTATTTAAAAATTGCCATGGACCAGGAAGTGCTGTGTGCCTTCCATTTTCAAACTTTTCAAGTGGGAGTTTGTATTGCAGTTTTCCTGTTCTTGCCTCCTATTGTATGTGGGGTGTGTGAGGAATAAAAAACTTGTCCTTTTTGCTCACAATGCTTCAAATTAAGAGCAGTTGCACCCAAGAGACCTTGGTTGCATTTGGACCTGATTTGGATGGTAAAGTTCTCTACCTGATGCCATAATAGGATAAGACTTGGGGAGTTTTGAAGCGGGTAAGTATATTTTGCATGTGAGAAAGTCATGATCAGTTAGAGGCCAGACAGTATTTTTGTGAGCCTTCAATGAACCTCATCTCCTGGTTTCCAGACCTTTGTAAGGTTCCCTCCCTCACGGACTCTGGGTTTGGCCATGTGACTAACTTCGGACAATGGGACTTTAGCCACAACTGGAGATTTGATAAGCACATGCATTTTGGGGCTTGTTCTCTTGGAACAGTACTCCCTGAAAGCTAGACACTGAGCTATGTGAAAGCCCAAGCATCATGTGGAGAAAAACCGAGGCCCCAAAAAACACTTCAAACTAAGCCCCAGCCAATGGCCAGCACCAACTCTTAGTCATATGAATGAGGCCATGTTGGACTTCCTGTTATTCCATCATCCTAGCCAATAACACATGGAGCAGAACTACCAGATCAAACAATAGAATTGTACAAGATATTAGTATTATTGTTTAAAATCATCAAGTGTATGTGTGGTTTGTTGTAAAGCAATAGATAAGCCAGACAGGCGGATAATAATTTTTTGATAAAATTACATATCTTTTACCTCACATATGACTTCTGCCATACAGTCACAAAAAGGGCTTTATGTAAAAATATTCAAGAGTTTATTTAATTTTTCCAAAGTGCTTTGTTAATTCTTTGATGTTTGAACCTCTTTATTTCTAAGGATCTTTTATGTAATCATTCTTGTTTATTTTCTCTTCTTCAATTGTTAACTGGCCAAATTGTGCTATATTTACATTTATTATTGGCTTGGCATCTATTTCTTTTTTACATTTAAAAAAATTATTGATTCTTGGAGAGGGAGAGAGAGGAAGGAAAAGAGAAATAGAGAAAGAAAGATAGAGAAAAACATTTATTTTTATTCCACTTATTTATGAAATTATTGGTGGATTCTTGTATGTGCCCTGACTGGGGATTGAACCCACAACTTTGGCATATTGGGATAATGCTCTAATTAACTGACCTACCTGGCCAGGGCCAGGCTTGGCATCTTTTTCAAGAAATTCTGAAATATTTTTTCAACTTCCTGAAATCCTGCATCTGTGAAATATTTACAATTTCTTTTCACAGTGACTTCTATTATATTTGAATTTATTATCTGCTATAATGTTGGTGGGATAGATACTAATCTCTTAAAAGGAAGGTTATTTGGGGCTTAATTTTGTAAGTGGTCAGTTTATTAATAAATAGTTTTGCTTTATGATGACTTTGCTTCTCTTAACCAATGAAGATAATGGATACTTAGATAGTGAGGGGGCCCCCTGTAATACCCTACTTATAGCTGAGCAGGCCCCAGTAACAGACAATGCTGAGCTTTCTGGCAAAGGCTGAGTTGAAACATGTAATTCAGGTTTATGGTCTAAGAGAAGCTTCCTACTCTTCACCCTGAATCGAACTCTTGGTACAACCCAGTCAGGTATGACTTGAAAGGAAAGAACTAGAGAGAGGTCTAGACCTCAGGCTTATTCTAGCATGCCATTATAAGTGTGGGAGAGGTAGAAAGCAAAGACGAATGCTCTGAGAATTCAGTTTCTGCATAGTCTGCAAGAGGAGGCTGGAGAGAGTGGTCTATCCACCTGTGTTGTCCTAAAAGGCACCATTAGTCTGCTCACTGGCCAGTGTGACCTAGTGAGTGTCCTGGGCTCTCATTAATACGATTAGTAAATTTTCATCTCTTATGGGAGGGAGGTTGGAGGAAGAGGAAGGTAGAAATATTTAGGAGTAGGAAAAGAGGACTGGAGATTCCCATTTGTGTATGATATACATTTTATTTGGGAGGATCTACCCATTGAGTGATGGGAGGTTGGGAAGTCAAAAAGCAGAGAAAGGAGGTAGGTGTTATACTATGAGGGCAGGTCACTCTGTATTTCTGTCTTCATTCTGCCCAGTGGAAAGGAGAAAAGAGATTTGAGCAAAGGAACCACACCTCTAGGCAGAATTGCTTTAGCAACAGACCAAGAGAAGCTGGTCACAGGATGAGCTCTTGTCCAAGTTCAAGTTCTCAGAACTTATTGCTGAAAAAAAAGCTGCATGATTTTTTAAAGCCAAGTTTTACTAAAGTCTGAATTAGGAGGGAGCTGCCTTTAAACGATGATTGAAGTAGAGCAAGAAGCTCTTGTGTGACAATCTGGAGATCAGTGCAAGATGTGGTTGTGATTGAGAAGAGCAGAAAGATGGGGAAGAATTGATGTACCTCAAATTAGCTTATTCAAAAAAAATATTCCAGAAGAGTTATCTAATTTTATTGGCAATTATTATTCTTAGTTATTTCTACAAATAGAACTTTTACAGCTGTATTATATTAAAGCCATAATCTACTCCTCAAAGCCCACACTTCTCAAAGCCCAATTGAATTAAATATATGATAAGAGAACATTTAAACTGAATAAGCAGTTTTAGTGCTGAATAAACTGGAAAAAATGCCTGAAAGCTGAAGTTGTACATTTCTATGTAAAGATATATAAATTCATTTATTCACTCATTCAACAAATATCGAATGTCTGCTCAATGCCAGTCATCATATCTAGTGTTCATTTATTAATGCAGGTTGGAAAACTTACATTTAAAATATGTAAAGTGGGGTTACTGGCACTAACTCATAATATTTTTAAATGGAACAAGGTCAGTAATGGAAAATTTAGGCAAAGCAGAAATTCTTCTACAAAGAACTTTAGCTTAGGTATAGAAGTTGCTGAAATATGGACCACATTAAGCCTTTGCAATGACAGCACAGATAGAAAGATTAATAAATGCAGAGCGAGTGAAAAATCATTTAGAGGAAAAATACTCTAGTTGTGATGCCGTTGTGGTTTTGCTACAAATGAACCAGTTGGACTCTTTCTTGATGCAAAAAACAAAGGCTGTAATCAGCACCAGTTTTATTTACATTTCAGAGCAGTCTTTATTAACCCTTTTAATGCAATACTTTTATTATAAATATGAGAATATTCAAACTTCTTCCTCACTTTCTGTTTGTTTCTTAACAATCATCACAATATCCTACTAAGCTGAAAATCCTGGGAGATCTTTCCTCAGGAATAAGAGGCCATTCCTCCAGCGTGCTTTTTGACAGGGTTTTAACTCTTCTATGCAGCTGGCAAGAATATTGAACGAGCAAACTGAAAACACACAGTGGTATGTATGCTTGGTGTGTTTATAAACTCTCCCATGCGTGCTATTCTATTAGCTTCACACATTCCCTGAGCAGCTTCTGATGAGCTGGGCTATCAGGCAAGTGCTCAGAGGTGCAGACTGGTCTGGTGTGCACAGTTTGTGAATTTCCAGCTGAATATGCCCAGCTGTGGGTCTCCCCTCCAGCTGGAGGGGTCTTGCCTTCTAAGAACTGTTCCACTCGACTTGCTATGGCTTCTATCATCTCCCTAGGAGACTCCATTTCCTATGAGAAAGAGCCACTTACTGACAACATGTCAGGGACACTCGGAGCAGCTTCATGATAATCACACATATTTCCTCTCCCACCCCTCCCCAACTGTGGCTTATTTCTTTGTTCTTTCATTTTGTTACGAGGAAATGGATGCAAAAAAGAAGGTCAGTGAAACCCACCTTGCTCTCAGTCTGAGGGTCGGTTTTCTAACATGTAAAGGGAAGCTTGGCTTCTTAGAGACCTGAGACCTTGTGCTTAATCTTAACTTTGTCAGTTACACATTGAAATGAAGGTGTTCAGAGGATGTTGAACAAGATTTTCAAGCCATTATTTCCCAGGTATAGGTTTCATCTCCAAAGGCAAGTTTTTCTCTTTCAGATTTATTAACTGTAGCAACTTGAGTATTGATGGGTGTGTACTCCAAGAAGGCATTCATTGCTGTAAACTCAGGGCCTAGAATAGTGTCCAACACATAGTAGTTGAAGGGTAAATGCTGAAAGTGATTTATTAAAATGTAAACGTTGAATGATGACTTCAGAGGGTCAAATGCTCAATTATGCCTAGTAGTATCTAAAAAATTATGCAAGAGGATGTTGGAAATTTGGTTTGATAGACTTAAAATTACATCAAAAATTTTTAGTCTCATCTTGGTTACTTGAAAAAATCAACTAGTCCCCCTATCTCCATTTTGCCAACTGTGCAAGGGGTTATTGACAGTGTCTTCATCATGACAGTAGAGTGAGGAAGTAAGCATAGTGCTTAACCAATGTGTTCATAACCTACCAAAGATGGACCCATTTCAATGGGACATTTGTCAATCCCAAACTTAGCTCATTCTTTCTCTGAAATGCAGATGCTTAAAATGACGTAAAAAATAGTTTCAGATATCTATCAAGAGTTTAGGTCCCTGATTTCTATCCTCAACTGACAGTACAGAATTGTGATGGATTCACAGTCATTGGAAAGGTCTTTTAAGCTAAATATTGGTCTCCATATTGCGTGAATTTGGAAATATCATAGACAATGGCTACATGTCCTAAACCTGATTCTGAAAATGTAGTAAGTAGGAATGTGCAGGGGAAGAAAAATGCAGTTGTCTCTCAGCCGTCGCAGAACATTCCTTTTATAGAACAAGACTCCAACAGAGTTTTAACATACAAAGTTCTCTCATAAGAAGGAGCTCCCATTTGGGAGCCAGAGGATCCCAGGCAGGGGTCCCTAACCCTAAGCCCTGTTCCCAGCACCCCAACAGCTTGCAGTTATATGACCCTGGACAAGGCATTTAACCTCCTGGGACTGTAGCTTCTTTATCTATAAAATAACATTGGCTTCCTGCCTCCCAAGGATACCAGAAGGAAGAACGAGTTAACATTTATATAGGAGCCTCCAAGAAAGGCACCGCATGAGTAGCGAATGTGATAGATTAGGAAAATGTCTTTAATTTTTAATTTGTTGGTCTCTGGTCTGCGTTTCTGGACCTATTCCCCATATCTATGCAGTATTATAATAGCAGACAAGCATAAAAGAAAGTTCTAAACTGAATTCAGGTTCATATAAAGAAGCTAATTCAGGTGGGATAACTTAACCATAGTTGCTAGGCTTTTTTGTTGTTGTTGGTTTGCTTGTTTGTTCATCATTTAACTTTGTAGAAAGGAGATGTGTGGGAGATAACTTGATTGCTACTGGGAGAAGTATCTGTCTTTGGACTGTATCTGTTTTTAGACAACAGATAGGCACTCCTACTGGAGAACAGCAATAGGCATAGATGGAGTGGCCACAATTTGGAGTTCATCAGGATGGTCAACTCCTGGAGGGTAGGAATCGTGTCTTATGTGTCTTATATCTCCAGCACCTTTCCACTGCCTGACATGTAGCTACTACTTAGTTTGTGTTTATCTAATGCAGTGGTTTTCAAATGGTATGCCACAAGAATTTTGAAAACATGCAATACCTCACTATTTAGCCAGGGACACTGACCTCTTTTCCCTAATATTGTTAAAAAACTGACAACAGCTAACACAGCAATAGCTGTCCAGTGTGAATGAATCAAAATTATACTTTTTTTTGTCAGATCAGCAAAAATAATGTTTAAAAATTTTTTTATTGTTTAAAGTATTACATATGTCTCCTTTCCCCCCCATTGACCTCTCCCCAGCCACCCCCAACCCCCAGCACATGCCCTCAGCCCCCCACTGTTTGTGTCCATTGGTTATGCTTATATGCATGCATACAAGTCCTTTGGTTGATCTCTTACCGCCCCCACCCCCTGCCTTCCCTCTGAAGTTTGACAGTCTGTTCGATGCTTCTCTGTCTCTGGATCTATTTTTGTTCATCTGTTTATGTTGTTCATTATATTCCACAAATGAGTGAGATCATGTGATATTTATCTTTCTCCAATTGGCTTATTTTGCTTAGCATAATGCTCTTCATGTCCATCCATGCTGTTGCGAATGGTAAGACTTCTTTCTCTTTTACAGCAGCGGAGTATTCCATCGTGCAGATGTACCACAGTTTTTTAATTCACTCATCTGCTGATGGGCACTTAGGCTGTTCCAAATCTTAGCTACTACACATTGTGCTGCTATGAACATAGGGGTGCATATGTCCTTTCTGATAGGTGTTTCTAATTTTTAGTAACATGAGATGAAAATTGCCAATCTAATGAATAAATTGAATGCATCTTCATTCTGTGCCCCTTTTCCTTAAGTAGATTGGGAGTAATAACACCATCTTTGCAGAACTGTTGTGAGTAATATGTATAAAGTGCCCAGCACACTGTCTGAAACAATTTTGGGGCACACAGGCATAGTACTTGTTGTGATGACTTTTAGCCCTCTCACCGCTAATGCCGGGGACACAGGGCAGTGCAGTGGCCAAAGCATGGATAAGTCCACATCCTGGCCTTGGTACTTATAAGCTGGAGAGCAATGATTTAAACTTTTTGGAACTTGGTTCCTCGTCTGAAAGAAAGGGTGATAAAATTTGATTTACTTAACAGCTCAATGTCTAGAATATAGATCAGGATGGCAAAGGATCCAGGATATCTTTAAAGATCATACATAAGGAAAATACATAAAACATTTATGAAACACCGTGAATGACCCTTCAACTACAACTAAGGTCAGGACATGGACTATATAGCCAGCATGTGCCCACAGATCATTTATTTTTTTATTTTTTTCCCACAGATTATTTACACTCCTCTGTGACTTAACATTATATCATGTACATATCAGTTAAAATGTTTAAAAATAAGTTCAATTGTGATAAATTATTCAAATATATGAATGTGCTACAATTTATAAACCACTCTGTGATGGTTGGCAGCTTGTGTTGTTCCTGCACACTATTTTAAGTTCTTATAAACACATGCCTGTTTTGTTCTTCTGATATGCCTGTTGCTTCTTGTACAATGACCACACTGTTTTAAACATAGCTATACACTATCTACACTAATAAAAGAGAAACATGGTAATTAGCGTACAACCGCTACCCTTTTCATTGGCTAATCAGTGAGTATATGCAAATTAACTGTCAGCCAAGATGGCTGCCGGCAGCCATGCACTGAAGCGAGCAGGGAGGTTTGCTTGCTTCAGTGACTGCGGACTCCAACGTTCCCCGCCTAACTTGCCGACCTCTCAGCTGCAACTCTAAGCAACTATGTACTATGTTGCAAATAAGAAGCTAAACAAAACCCCAGAAACCGGCTTTCATTCAGCCGGGCTTCAGCCAGCCGGACCGCAACATTGTATCGATGTTTTCAGCAGCGAGGCCTCAGAGC
>NW_005368707.1:6778024-6780309 GCF_000412655.1 Myotis brandtii | reverse complement strand
TGCACCAGGCCTCTATCCTATATAATAAAAGGGTAATATGCAAATTGACCCTAACAGCAGAACGACTGAGAATGACTGGTCACTATGACACACACTGACCACCAGGGGGCAGATGCTCAATGCAGGAGCTGTCCCCTGGTGGTCAGTGGGCTCCCACAGGGGGAGCTCTGCTCAGCCACAAGCCAGGCTGATGGCTGCCAGCACAGCGGTGGTGGCGGGAACCTCTCCTGCCTCCTCAGCAGCACTAAGGATGTCCAACTGCAGCTTAGGTCTGCTCCCTGCTGGTAAGTGGACATCCCCCGAGGGCTGCCCGGCTGCCAGGATGATGTCTGATTGCCAGCTTGGTCCCGATCCCCCAGGGAGTGGGCCTAAGCCAGCAGGTGGACATCCTCCAAGGGGTCCCATGCAAGAGGGGCTGCCCGGCTGCCAGAGGGATGTCTGATTGCCAGCTTGGTCCCGATCCCCCAGGGAGTGGGCCTAAGCCAGCAGGTGGACATCCTCCAAGGGGTCCCAGACTGCAAGAGGGCATAGGCCGGGCTGAGGGACCCCCCCAAGTGCACAAATATTTGTGCACCGGGCCTCTAGTACTTTGATAACTGGAAGAGAAAATTATTCCTGCCAATGCTCTTTTTAAAAAAAAATATATTTTATTGATTTTTTACAGAGAGGAAGAGAGAGGGATAGAGAGTTAGAAACATCGATCAGCTGCCTCCTGCACACCTCCTACTGGGGATGTGCCCGCAACCAAGGTACATGCCCTTGCCCGGAATCGAACCTGGGACCTTTCAGTTCGCAGGCTGACGCTCTATCCACTGAGCCAAACCGGTTAGGGCCTGCCAATGCTCTTTTGAAAACTTCTTGGCTATTCCACTTGTTTATTAATTTTCTTCTCAGACTTACAGAAAAGTTGCAGGTCTAGTTCCAATGAATTTTCTTCTGCAACCACTTGAGAATAAGTTACTCCATGATGCTCTGCCACCTGCAAACACATTAGTGTGTATTTATTACAATCAAGGGCATAGGGATAAAAAATTAGCATTGATATATTATCCTTATAAAAAGTTCAGACCCCATTCAAATTGTGGCACTTGCCTCAGTAATGCCCTTTACAGCAAAAGGATCTAGTTCAAGATCATGGGTGGAACTTAGTCTTTTGGAGTTTTTATTTTTTTTCTCCTTCAATCTGTAAAAGTTGTTGGATCTTTTATTGATTTTTGTGAACTTCACACAAAGAGTATAGGTCAGTTATTTGTAGAATATTTGTCAATTTGTGCTTGTCTTATATTTCTTCATGATTATATTTACACTAGAGGTCTGATGCACAAAATTTGTGCATGGGTACTAGGCCTGGCCGGTGACCAGGGCCGATCGGGACCTTCCTTCCCCCAGTTTCTGGCCAGGGCCTTCCTTCATTCCGTGCCACCTCCTGGTGGTCAGTGCATATCATAGTGAGTGGTCAAACTCCCAAGAGGACAATTTGCATATTAGCCTTATATTATATAGGATAGGATTATATATCTTCAGCAGGAACAGAAGTGACATTGTGTTCTCATTGCATTCTATCAGGTGGCACATGATTTCAATTTGTCCCATTACTCAGAATGTTTACTTTGATTAAGGCAGTACCTTCCAAGCTTCTCCAACTATAAGTTGTTCTTTTCCCTTTGTAATATATAAATATTTTGTTGTGAGCTATTTGTTACTATGTAAATATCTCTAAAGTTTTCTCTCTATTCATTCATGTATTACTAGTGTGGATTTATCCCAGGATTGCAAATTCAGAAGTACAAATTCACAAAAGCATCATTGGGAAGTTTAGTGATTTATAGTCCTTTACACTTAGTTTTGTGAATTTTAAAAAATGATTTTTTAATTTTAAGGTTTCATTTGTGACAGTTTTATGGAGAAGAATTTCTGAGACCAGTGACTTGGTATAGGAGGTTCTCTTGTTTGGCCATTTCTTTCACCTGATCTATCTCCATTAGCTTTTTTTCTTGTGGGATCATATCAAAACTGTAACTTATGCATCAAAACATAATTATTTTAACAAATTAGATAACCTAGATAAAATGGGCAAAATTCCTAGAGCACAAAATACCACAACTGACAAAAAAAGAAATGAAAGATATGAATGGATTAATAAGTAAAGAGATAGTGTCAAAAGATACAAATTATGAACAACAAATACACATCTATCAACAAGTGAATCTAAAAATCAAGTGAATAAATAATCAGATGAACAGAATAAACTGGTGAATGTAATAGAACCAGGGGCATAGAAAGGG
>NW_005368707.1:6768755-6778000 GCF_000412655.1 Myotis brandtii | reverse complement strand
ACAATTCTCGGGGGGAAAGGGGTGTGGGGGTGCGGGAAGAGACTGGACAAAAATCGTACACCTATGGATGAGGATGGGGGGGTAAGGGCAGAGGGGGGGGTGGGAACCAGGTGGAGGGGAGCTATGGGGGGAAAAAGAGGAACAACTGTAACAATCTGAACAATAAAGATTTAATTAAAAAAAAAAAAGAGATAGTGTCAGTAATCCAAAAACTTCCAATAAAGAAAAGTTCAGGAACACATGTGTTTCACTGATGTATTCTACCAAACATTTAAAGAAGAATCAACACCGATACATCACATATTTTTCTAAAGTTAAAGAGAGGATATTCCCCCATCCATTCTATGAGGCTAGTATTACCTTAATACCAAAACAAACAAACAGAAAAGAAATCACACAAAAATGAAGCTACAGACCAATATCTCTTCTGAATGTAGATGCAAAAATCCTTAAAAAATACTATCAAAGTGCCTGGCTGTTATGCCTCAGTGGTTGAGCATTGACCTATGAACCAGAAGGTCATGGGTCAATTCCCGGTCAGGTTGTGGGCTTGATCCCCAGTGTGGGGTGTTCAGGAGGCAGCCGATCAATGATTCTCTCTCATCATTGATGTTTCTCTCTCTCTCTACCTCTCTATTCCTCTCTGAAATCAATAAAAAAAATACTATCAAAGAGAATTCAGCAACATATGAAAAGAATGTATACTATGTCCAGGTGGGATTTATCCCAGAATTGCAAAGTTGGTTCAACACATGGAAATCAATACACCATATTAATAGAAGTAAAGGATAAAAATCACAGGATGATATCTTTAGAAAAAGAAAAACATTTGGCAAAATCCAACACCCTTTATGAAAAAACGATCAACAAATCAGAAATTAGAAATAGGAGGGAACATCCTCAATGTGGTAGAAGGCATCTATGAAAAACCCACAGCTAATATCATAGGTAATGGTGAAAGACTGAAAGCTTTCTCCCTAAGATAAAAAAAAAGTCATGAATTTTGCTCTTGTCAATTTTAGTCAACATTGAATTGGAAGTTATAGCCAGGGTTCTTAGGCAAAGAAAAGAAATAAAAGGCATCAAGATTGGAAAAGAAGGAATACTACATTTGCTGATAACATGATATTTTATACGTAAAATCCTAAGGAAAAAAGTGGCCATGATGGTAGGAATAGAGGCTACACATTTACTCGACAACATGGACTCACCCTCACCAAGGCCAACCTCGCTAACACCACTACGGAGGGCCTACTATGTCAGCAACAGAGACTAATGTTGATTCCCTAATATAGTCCCATTCACTGGGGGAAACAGTCAGCCACCTGGTGGCAGGTTGCTTACAATTGGACCTCTTCCATCTTGGAGGGGGCAGATGTTTGTCCTCACTGGAATACATATATTCTGGACGTGGATACACCTCCCCTGACCCACAATGCTCTGCCAGTAGCACTATCTATGAACTCACAGAACACCTTACCCACTGTCATGCTATTTCCCATGGCATTGTTTCTGATCAGTGATTTCCATGGCATTGCTTCTGTTACAGGAAAGGGAATGCAGCAATGGGCTCTTGGCCATCCACTTAACTTGTTTTGTTATCAGAGAATCAAATTCCTCCCTCACTTGTGGGAGTGGGGTTAAGGTTCTTGGGGTCCCACTAAAATAAGAAGTTTCAGAAGCCCACATGGGAGAATGAGATGTGGAAAAAGGCTTTATTTGCATGAAGTTACATTCCTTGGGCTCTGAGGTGCCCTGCCCCTGAAGCCAGCCCTGAAAGAGGTACAGCTGGGGTTCCAGCAGAGCCCAAAGAAAGGCCAGTGTTCAGAGCTTCCATTCCATGTTGCAGCCAGGTATAGTTCAGTATCCACGCTAATTAAAGTCCATTAGTCTATTGTGTGGAGTCCGACATGGCTGTGAGCCACATGGGCAGAAGGGAGTGCACCCTGCCACAGGAGAGCCAGGAACCCATGTGCCAGAGAGAGTAAAAACCAAGAGGAGTGTGCTTCTTTGTTTAGACGTTTAAATACCCAGGTTTCTTGGGCTTGCAGTGGTCGTGCCTATTCTGGCCGCTGACTAACTCCCAGGTGTGACTGACAGAAAGCACTTTTCCGGGTTTCTCAGACCTTACTGGGCATGTGTCTAAACTGCCTTTGTCCAGTTCTTCTCCCCATCGATCAGCGGGGAACAGACTTGGAGAGTGTTAAATATAGATTTTTGGCAAAGCTGTATAAATGGCATATCTATATCATTGTTTTCCCTTTTCTTCTTTCCTGTTAAGTAATAACCAGGTTATTATAACAGCATCAGTTTACCATATACTCAATCATCTACTAGAAGAAGCCACAGGGCACATTTTGATAGCATACTAATATAATTTAATGGCTTATTGAAGACTCAGTTATTATGTCAGTTGGGAGCCAACATCCTGAAAGGATGAGGTGCTATCTTAAAGGAGACTCTACATGCTTTGAAACAAAACATTATACGGTGCTATCTCCCACATAGCCAGATCATACGAGTTTTAGAATCAAGGGTGGAAGCAACTTGTCTCACTATTAAGCCCAAAAATGCACTCATAGAATTTTTGCCTCCCATCCTGGCTACCTGGAGCTCTGCTTGTTTGGCTTTCTCAGTCCCCGGAAAGGAGCTGCTCACCAGGGGACACATCCATGACTCCAGGTAAAGAACCGCAGTCTGTGAGGCTCTGCCGGAACTTACAGAGGAGAAGAAAAGCATGCCTGTTGTGCCTGTGAGGAATTCAGGCAAAGGACAATCTCTTAAAGGGCTTGCTCCTGGAAAAGACATTCTGGGTAGTTATTGGAAGAGTTTTGATTCTAAGTTTGTGCAAAAAGAGAGAAAACAGGTATACATACTGATTTTTATTTATTTGCTCACCTAAATGGAAAGAAAAGTCAGTGTTTTAAGGTCTGTCGAAGTGGACAAATCTTTTCTAGGACTCTGAGACACTTGAAGATTCAATTAAAAAGAAAAACTTTCTTACTACCTTGTCTGCATAAGTTATAGCATAGGACTAAAGTTGAGCAGGGCTGCCACTCATACAGAATTAATGCTGGTCCTGTTACCCCCTCACTTACCAATCACTAGTGATTACGCTAAGGTTATTACTATTGTGGACAAAAAGGGGCCACATGCTAACCTGAGAAGCGCAGGGAAGGGAAGCCTAGCGGCCTTGCAAACTCAGAGACCTAAAGTAACCACAAAGAATGGTCTAAAATTAATTTAAAAAACCCAAACATGTTTTTATTGATTTTAGAGAGAGAGGAAGGAAGTGATAGAAACATGGATGAGAGAGGAACATTGATTGGTTGCCTCCTGCCACCTCCCACTGGGAATTGAGCCTGTTACCCAGGCATGTGCCCTGAGTCGGAATTAAACCGGCAACCTCTTGATCCATGGGACGATGCTTAACCAAGTGACCCATACTGGCTGGGCTGAAATGAAAACTTTAACTAAAAGAAATTTATGGCAGGTATTCATGTCCCAGGCTACAATCTTCTCTGACAAAAGTCCGTCTTACCAGTACCTTAATTAAGCCTGTCTAATGTCTTTTGCATCTAAGACAACATTCCTTTGGAATGTCGGGGTAACTCCTCTTTTTCCAGACCCCTTTAGGGCACAACCAATACAGCAAGTCAGACCAGAAATCCTCTCATTGTTATTGTTATCATGTTAATTGTTGACTGTTGACTATCCTGACCCACCTAGGTAAAAGATGTATGTGTCTGTCATTTTACTTTTCATCCAATCCCAGAGGTTCCCCCTACCTTTGCTTTCTCCCACCTCCCTAATCTATCATCAATGGAGTTCAGGTAACTCACTTATGCCTTCTCTTTTGGTTGTAATGTATAAAATAAGGTGCAAAACTGCCATTTTCTGAAGTATTATCTCAGTGTGTTGAGATTCTGCTTCCTGGAAATTGTCAATAGTTTGTCTCAAATAAACTCACAAAAGTTCTTTACAGCAGCGGTTCTCAACCTGTGCGTCGCGACCCTTTGGAGGTCGAATGACCCTTTCACAGGGGTCGCTTAAGACCATCGGAAAACACATATATAATTACATATTGTTTTTGTGATTAATCACTATGCTTTAATTATGTTCAATTTGTAACAATGAAAATTCATCCTGCATATCAGATATTTACATTACAATTCATAACAGTAGCAAAATTACGGTTATGAAGTAGCAACGAAAATAAATTTATGATTGGGGGTCACCACAACATGAGGAACTGTATTAAAGTGTTGCGGCATTAGGAAGGTTGAGAACCACTGCTTTACAGGTTTGAATGTTTCTTAAGTTGACACTATTCATATACTCTACTTAGTGCTAGTAAAAGGGCCCACTTGCATCTTTAAAACATTGCCTGCTTTGCCCCTATTCTAGTGTTGTAGTTAAGCTCATGGACTCTAGAATCTGAGGCCAAGGTTTGAATGCTGGCTCAGTCACTTTCTAGCTCTGTGATCTTAGGTAAGTCAATTAACTTCTTTGTGTCTGAATTTCCCTGGCTATAAAATGCGGATGATAGTAATATCCACTTAGGAGTGTTGGTTAGAGAATTGATTAACATAACATATGCAAAGTCCTTACAACATTGCTTGACCCATAGTAAGCAATGAATAATTGTTAGCAATTGTTAATATTATAATTTGGCAATGATTGCTCTAATTCTTTTGATTGTTGTTTAACCTTACCCAAAGGTATTTTTTCCATTGCTTTTTAGAGAGAGAGTAGAAGGGAGGGAGAGAGAAACATCAATGTGAGAGAGACACTTCCATCGGTTGCCTCCTGTGTTATGGGTTCACTCAGCGAGATAGACCACCGACTCAGAATTTAAATTTAAATTTAAGAGCCTTTATTAAGCTGGCCAGCTGACTACAGTTACAGCACCCTGCCGAAGCAGAGGCCGAACTGCAGCGCAGACTACAGGAGTTACATTTTATTACTAAATTCTGTGGAGGCCCAGAGAAAAATGTGTCTTTCAAATTCTGGGCCCCCCATATGGAGGAAACTCTCTTTATTTATACTTTTTCCAGTCCTTTGTCTCCCAAATTTGGAATGAGACTTCCAGGCCTTCTGAGAAAGAAGGCCTGCGTGCTGGGAAGGGGCCATGAGACCATATCTCAAGGCCTGGCCTAATGTCAGTACCTTCCTATCTATGTGTTTTAGGAATAGACAGCACAGCATGACCCATCTGGCCAAAGCGCCAGATATGCAGCCCAGCACATCCTGCATGTGCCCTGATAGGGGCCAGGGAATGAACTTGCAACCCAGGTACATGCCCTTGACCAGGAATTGAACCCGAGACCCTTTGGGGCATGGGCCAGTGCTCTAACCACTGTGACACACTGGCCAGGACCTTACTCTAGTTCGTTTTGCCAGGAATATAAACCATTTTATATCTCTTCTCTCTCTTTCTCTAGCAAACCTGCAGGACACCTGCTAAATAACTGTGAGACAGGTCAGTAAGCCAGGACAAGTAGAATAAGGAAACTGAGACAAATAGTTAAAGAGCAGTTAGTAGCCATCTAGAAAATCTAGATGCCAAGCAATTTTTAGTCATCTAGTAAATCCTATCTTCCCTAAATCAGGGTCGCTAAAGAATAAATGATTTGCACTTCTCCCCAGCCAGAGGGTAAATAACTTAAATCACCCTATTCAGGGAGATAGCAGAAATCCAATAGTGACATTTGCCAACCACACTTAAAGACAGATGAAGTTAAGAGAATAAACCTCATTTTGGTACATCAGCATAAAGCTGATGAATATTCTATTGCGATCCTCCCCGAAGACTTCCCCTAAATGCCCAGCCTTTAAAACCCCTCCAAAATGAAGGCCCAGTTTGCTATCTCCCTCCCAAGAGCATGCCTGCGCCCTCTCCCCTCCCTTTTGCATCTCCTGAACTCCAGGGGACCCCACAAGGCTTGAAACCAGGGCCCCCTAGACAGCAGCAGTTCATCCCAGACTAACCCCCTGACCCTGTCCCCAAGGCCCCTTTTCTCTGACTTCCCAGTGAGCCAAAGCGGACCATTCTAGGCTCATTTCCCCAGCTGTCCCTTGTTTCACTGTCCCCAGCCTTAATCAATGTTCTTTAAAATTCACCCGCACTCGTGTCGTGAAATTTTTCCTGCCGGCTGGCCATAGGCAGACTCCTTCAGAGCCAGGTCCCCTTTCTGGTAACAACTGCCATGAACTGAATTGTGCCCCCTACCCCTCAAATTCATATGTTGAAGCCTTACCCCCCCAATGAGACTGTATTTGGAGTCTTTAGGGAGGAAATTAAGGTTAAATGAGGTCACAAGGGTGGGGTCCTAATTCAATTGGGCTGGTGTACTTATGAGAGGAAGGAAGAGACACCAGAGCTCGCTCTCTCTACAGGCACTTGAGGATAGGTCATGTGAGGACAAAGAGGGCAGGTAACTATCTAAGAGTCTAAAAGCGTGACCACACCAGAAACCACCTCTGATAGCACTTTGATCTTGGACTTCCAGCCTCCAGAACTGTGAGAAAATAAATGTCTGTTGTTTATGCCTGGAGACCGTGGTATTTTGTTATGGAAGTGGTAGCAAACTGAAACAATGACATTGAAACTTCCGAATTCACATATTAAATGAGAGACAAATGAGCAGTGCTAACAGTGTCTCTTGCTACCCTTGAATACAGTTACAGGTTGTATGAAACCTGGTATCTGAGGGGCAGGTGCGGGTTGGGTCACAGCAGGGATTCATGCGCCATCAGAACTGCTGTCCTCTTGTTTCCCTCTAATCATTTTTTCAACAAAATGTGTTGAGGCCTTCGGCTGACCCACAGGTGAGCAGGGATTAGTTAGCTCCTGTGAGGAGCTCTCACTGTTATTTCTTTTTGTTTTTAGGCCCATCCCAGAAGATTTTGTAAGAATTAGAATTTGGGTGATTGAGTTACCAGATTCTTGACCAGTGGTTCTCAACCTTGGCTGCACATTAGAATCACCTGGGAATCTTTTTAAAATCCTGATATCCGGGCCTCATCCTCCAGAAATTCTGTTTCTTTGTTATGGGATGGGGCCACAACATTAGTAACAAAGAAACAGAATTTCCGGAGGATGAGGCCCAGAAATCAGGATTTTAAAAAGATTCCCAGGTGATTCTAATGTGCAGCCAAGGTTGAGAACCACTGTTCTAGACGAATGTGACCTATTGTCAGCTGTGGCCTTTCATTCCTACACTAGCTGAGCATCACTGGCTGTGTTGTCAGTGGAAGCAGGGTATCCACTGGTGGAAGTGGGGGATCCTTTTTCCCACTGGGTGCTGGGGGATCGGGTGCTTACGATATCTTGAGAAAAATAATTCTCTAGGACTCCAACAGGAAAATGAGTGATTTTTATTTGCATGTAATTACATCCTTCTGTTTCTTTTAAAAAAAATATTTTTATTGATTTCAGAGAGGAAGGGAGAGAGAGATAGAAATATCAATGATGAGAGAGAATCATCAATTGGCCCCTGCATGCCCCCTCCTGGGGATTGAATTTGTAACCCAGACATGTATCCTGACCAGGAATCAAACTGTGACCTCCTGGTTCTTAGGTCAATACTCAACCACAGAGCTACACCAGCCGGACCATCCCTCGGGCTCTTAAGCCCTATTTCCCTGAAACCAGTCCTGGAAGAGGTGCAGCTGAGGATTCAGCAGAGCTAGAAGCAAGGCTAGTGTCCAAAGTTTCTGTTCCACAGTGGAGCTGGGTCCAGTGTAGCATTAGGTTTGTCAGTCCACCAGTCCATCGTGTGGGCAAAGGCAGGGGAGCATGCCCCCTGCAGCAAGAGAGCCAGAGCCGAGTGGCACCAGAGAGGGAAGTCCTTTGCTCAGGAGCTTAGGTATGGAATCTTCCCCAGCTTGCAGTGGGCATGGCTATTCTGGGCAAGGACCTATTCCCAGGTATGATTGACAGACAAGCACCCTCCCCTACATCACCCAGACGTTATTGGGCATGCGTCTAAATTGCAGCTTCCCTTTGCTCCTTTCCTGTTATTAATAACTGGGTTAATTACAATGATCAGCTGAAGTCCTGATCATTCCACTTCTGGGGATGCCCAGACCTCTTCCCCACATGTCTTCAAAGTCCCCTTCCACGTCTTCTTCCTTGCGAGGCCCTGCTCCGAAGGGCTGGATTGTACCCCAGAGTTGCCTTTTAAAACTTAGGTCATAACAAGCATGCATCCATGTATTCATCTTAACTGGAGTTTGAGAGATCTCAGGAAGGAGATTTGGGAGTCGTGGGAGGTGAGGTCCAGCTTGGAATCTTCTCTCCCACTTCGGTAGCCTCTGTTTTGCTTATCTTTCTTTCCAGAATCCCCCAAGAATTCTTTTCCCTCCAGTCCATAGAAGAATTCATTTGGGTCCAAGGCTCCAACTTGAAGAAACCTTAATTCATAAGCTGCTTGTAGAACAAAGAGCCTTCCATTTTAAGGCAATTTTGCTTATACATTTACCATACATATATATTAGATATGATATCATGATATATACAGCAACTTGTAAATCATATATGTATATTTGTGTATGATATACATACATATTATAAATATATTTATAAATAACAAGCATCTTGTTTTTCTTCTTTTCACTACATTACAAACAATAAGGCAATTTAGAGATAAAAGGAACTGTTAAGTTTAGAGATAAAGATAGAACTGTCAGAGTCTGGGTCTCCTCAAGATTCACCCATTGCCTTGAGAAAAGCTGTTTGGAATTGACCCCAAAATTTGTTTGTTATGTATAGGTGTTGAGAATCTGGAAGCAGGAATTATGTAAATTATGTACCTTTAGAAACATCAGGGTAAAATGGCTTTGTTAATCTTTTATTATGGCTTTTCTAAGATCATGATTAAATAATAAGGAGAGAGAGAGAGAGAGAGAGAGAACGTTTATTAGTTCAATCGAATTTCCTAGTTAACCCCTGTGAAGGTCAAGTCAGATTTGATTTCTATGTATTTTGAGTCTAAATGAACTACATAGAAAACATAAAATGAACGAAGAGTAGTCATGCTAAGGAGCAGCAATGATTTTAAGGATGCCACGCGTTTGGAACATGCTTTACTTCTGGAAAGCTTTGCCCCAGTGCCTTAGTAGGGCGCAGGAAGAGGGCTGGGCGGTGTTCCCAGCAGTGACTTTTTCGGGGCGCTATGCACCCCCTTCTAAACACCGCGCCTGGCGGAGCGGCAGCCCCTGCGGCTCCGAGTTTCCTGCGC
>NW_005368707.1:6754038-6768257 GCF_000412655.1 Myotis brandtii | reverse complement strand
ACCCCTGAGCGAGGGCTGCCGCGCCGAGCTGGCCGAGATCATCGTGTACGCCAAGGTGCTGGCGCTGCACCGGGAGGTGCCCGGCCTCTACAACTACCTGCCCTGGCAGTACGAGGCCGGCGCGGCGGGGCTCTTCTACTCCGCCGAGATCGAGATGCTGTGCGACCAGGCGTGGGGCAGCATGCTCGAGGTCCCCGCCGGCTCCAGGCTCAACCTCACCGGCCTGGGCTACTTCTCCTGTCACTCCCACACGGTGGTCCAGGACTACTCCTATTTCTTCTTCCTCAGGTGAGCCCGGCACCTCGAACCCACACCACCCCCTGTGCACCTCTGGGGGGCCTCCCGAGGTCACAGTTACCTGGGGCCAGGTCAGGACTCCCACAGAATCCTGTCCCTGCCCTATGAGACTATGCCTTGGGGTCCTCCCCTTACTCTTTATTCGACGTCTCTACGAAGATACCAGGTATCTCTGGCTAAGGGTGGTTATAAAACAGGAATTTCTGTACTTCATGCAAAGAAGATGTTTCAGGCAAACGCCCAAGGGGGTTTCCAATACTTCCTTTGAGTCAACTTAAAAGAAAAAACAAAACTGGATTCAGTGGGGGTAGCTTGGGCTGATGAGGAAGAAAAAGAAAAACCTTTGAAATCAGATTGTTGGAATTCTGGTTCTGCTCCTCCTGATTTTGTGGGAGTTACTGACCTCAGAACCTCAATATCCTCATGTCAGTAATGTGAAAAGCAAGGCCGATTGAGACTAAAACAGAGTAACTGCTGGAAATACCTGGTGCAGGTTAGCTGCAGGGACAGTGCACTCTCTTCTCCCCACCTGCTTGAATGTCAGGATGTGACTGATGCGGAATGCAGACCAGCTGTCCTAGTTTCACTCCTATTCATCGGGATCAGTCTCATATCAGCTGCCGACAGACCTCAATGCCACGCTATTCAAAATAGCCAAGATTTAGGGAGGGGGTGGGCTTCTGGGGGTAAGACCCTGAGTCACAGTGCTTCGAAGAGGATGGAGGTGAATCAGGCAGGAGGCCCTCTCTGATTGGAGACTCCTGGAATCTTGTAATGTGCCATGAAAGTTGGCCTGTGGTCCAGATGGAGTGCATGTGCATAAGAATTCAGTCAAGGGGTTCCGCCGAAGTCTGAAACCCGAGAGCAGCAGGTGGAACCCTAAGTGCATTGGTTGTTTCCGATTGCAATAGGAGAGTGATACAGAGCAACTGAGAGAAACGTCAAAATGGAATCTAACATCTATATTCAGAGAGTGAATTAACCAAAGTTGTGATTGGTATGGTTCTAATCTGCCCAGTGTGTGAAGTAGCAATAAAGATATTTGAATGACTGTGACCTGGGTCTGCAAATTCACTTTGAGCTTTTGAGATTTCTCTGAGACGGAAAACAGTAAGTTCCACAGAGGGCGTCCGTAAGCCCCTGGCAACACATGTTTTCCATATTGGAGCCAGAATATGTAAGTTTAGAATACATGCGTGCTTTGTTTTGGCGTGAGTGGTTTAGCTAGATTCAACTGAATTTTTTTTCTCATTGCCGGGGAAGTATAGTTTCTAAATAAAGTCAGTGTGGACTGAGACTGTACCTTTCTCATACAGGAAAGCTTAACTCAGATTTTTCATATTTTTATTTAGGAAAAACACTGAGAATCCAGCTATAAAACTACACAACAACAAAACATTTTTTTTTTCCAAAGGAAAAAGCCGGAGTACTTGAGTAGACATCATTTGTTTGTTTCCCCCCCAACTTTATCATGAAGTACAGTTTTGACCACTGGCTCTATGGTGGTCAGCCAACTCTTTCATCTTTTGCTCTGATATATTTACAAAGAGTTAGGGCAGAAATACAGAGTCAATCAGTAGTCTGATAGGATCTCCATTTCACAGGGCTGTGTTGTCCTAAGTGTGTAACAGCTGCATACGAATCATTCCTGCTCTGTCATTCGGGGACCCACTGAGACAGATTCTGGTCAGTGTCTCGGTGGGAAGTGGCAGTGGAGACTCACTGGTGAGCTGGAGTGTGACTTCCATCACCCCTTTTCCTTTTTATGACTTTGTCTTTCCAACAGGCTATTACACTAGGCTCTATAGAAATGTTAGCTAACATTTATGCTGCACTCACTGCATGCCAAGTGCGTCACTCACATTTCCTAATGCAGCCCTTACAATGCCACTAAGGAGTAAAGTGCTAATATCCTGTTTTTCCAGATTAGAATACGAAAGCAGAGAATTTTAAAAATTTGTTTCATGCCAGGCAGAAGATAAGTAGTAAGGGCAGGATTTGGTCCTGGGCCATTCCAACTGGCCTTCCTTTCACCAAGAAACAAGAAATACTCTCTATGAGAAGGAATGCTTCTTGGGAGATACATAAATGGGCAAACATACACGCAAGCACACTGCCTCACCCAAAGTCATCTTTTTGAAAATTTTAAGAATAGATGCATGTACCTGAGGCAGAGAAGTAATTAGAAACAGTAACTCCTCTGATGAGAGCCATGTGAGACATTATTGTGTAATTGGCAAGACTGTCAGTCTTCTCTGGCTCTTGATTAAAGCTGGTACACCCCATAAAGTGTTTCTTCTACATCTGCTTTTTTCCTCTTTCCTCACTAGGATGGATGAAAATTATAACCTCTTGCCTCATGGAGTCAATTTCCAAGATGCCATCTTTCCAGACACTCAAGAGAACAGAAGGATGTTTTCCAGCCTTTTCCAGTTTTCAAACTGCTCCCAAGGGCAGCAGATGGCAACTTTCTCCAGTGACTGGGAGATCCAGGAAGACAACAGGGTAAGAACTGGCTGTGCCCCGTGCAGCAGCAAAATAATAGAATAGCCACATCTTGTATGAGTTTTGTGACCAAAGGAGTCAAGAATACTCTTCCCAAAGCCCAGACCAAAGTATTATCCTCCCTGCCAGCAGTTAAAAAACACCACTCAGAAACTTCGGATTCCTGAGGTTTTACTTTTGGCATGGGTTCCTCACAAAGTGAGGGGGCGATATGGGAGGAAGGTTGCACACTGTGCCTCAGTTTCCTCTTCTGTAAAATGAAGACAATTGTAACTTCTACATCCTAGGTCTGATGCAATATGATTTCACTATGTAAAATGTGTAAATATGTAAAGCCCTTAGTGTAGTGCTTGACGGGGTAAGCACTCTACACATGTGAGCCATTGTGACTATCATCATCATTATTGTTGTGTTGGTGTTGTTATTGATAGCATAGGACTCTAAGAAATTTTCTAAGAAGAAAGAAATGTCCTTAAGGAAATGAAATGGAATAATTATCATAGCTAACACTTCTATGATTTTTCACAATGGTTGTTAAGGCATAGCCACGATGGTTGGGAAATGTAAGGGTCAGGATGATTTGGGGGATGAAAATATCAAAGGGATCTTCCTATCTGGGGCAGATGCCAGAGTTGTGGGGAAATTCTGAGGACTGTTACTTTCCCAAAGCAATGGCGCTGCCGCAGTGCAGGTGGGCTGATTGTGGAACTGATTGTGGAATCAGTCCCATGCCTGAGACTTTTTAAGGAAGGTGACAGACTGCTGAAGAGAGTTCTGTTGTGGGGATGTGGGTATCCCGTGGGAAAAGGACTGTTATATGAGTTAATGAACATGTTTGGGGGCTTCCTTCCTTCCATCTTCACGTGATGGGTTTGGGTAAAGTGCTCTTCTCTTCTTTGGTGCATTATCCTAGGGTAGCTTCTTGTTCTTCCAAACTTCCTTATCTTCTGCCCGGGGCTCCCTGGCGCCTGGAGGCCTTCTTCATGCTCTTGCACAGAAACTGTTAGCGTGATGGGCTGGTACCCAACTAAGGAAAACTGACTATTTTTACTTCCTGGATATTACCAAGAGGTTCTTCCCTTAGACCTACTTTATTAACAGCAGTCTAGGATCCTCTAACCCAGTGGTTCTCAACCTTCTGGCCCTTTAAATACAGTTCCTCATGTTGTGACCCAACCATAAAATTATTTTCGTTGCTACTTCATAACTGTAATGTTGCTACTGTTATGAATCGTAATGTAAATATCTGATATGCAGGCTGGTCTTAGGCGACCCCTGTGAAAGGGTCGTTCGACCGCCAAAGGGGTCACGACCCACAGGTTGAGAACCACTGCTCCAACCTCTCCTCCATGGTTCATCAGAATTTTCTGAACACTCGTCCTATATTTTGCTTCCAACATGGTCCCAAGCGCCTGTTTCTTCCCCCTTTTTAATCTGCACCAGCATCCACTCCACACTGGCCTGGACCTGCCAAGTGTAAGCCTGAGTATCCCTGGCCCGAGTCAGGTCTTAGCACATTCCAAATTTTTTTAGGCTCGGCCGTTTGATTCTCCTTTTTGTAGGAGTTTTGCTTATACTCCTAGATCCTTGATAATGATAAATTTATATCAAGAGATCAGCTATTATTCCAAAAATATCTTAGTAGCTTAGTTCCAAACTCTTTGGCTATATAACTTATTAGTCCTATGGTCACATAATGAAGCTATTAACATTTCCTGGAATTAGATTTTCCATCATCTGAAAAAGCAGAACGATAGGACTGTTGAGAATTGCTTCAATGTGAAGGCAGCCCTATTTCTGGTGGTCAGAGGTTGGTCTTGGGGAGAAGTCCTTTTGGCCACTTAGATAACAAATGGAGGGCATGCTGGGTGGCTCTGAGGAAGAGTCAGAAGCTTTGGGGGAGGAAAATAGTTGCTCTTGCTCCTGCATAGCTGTGTTTAGAAGTTAGAGCTGATGTAGTGTGTACTTTTCAACTCCTCTTGAACCCCTTCCGCTCTATCCCTGCCCACTATGAAAGGTAGCACATCAGAGATAAGTTAGCTAGCTAGTTTAGAATTTAATTTTAAACTAAAATTAAGTGTCCTTTTTGGGGCCAGTATTATGATTTAAATTTTATGATGCTCCTTGAGAGATTTTTATGTACTCTGGAGTATTTAAAGTAGTTGTGAATTGATGATCTCAGAGTTGGATGAGGAATTGTGGATAATTACTTGTTCCTTTCTTCAAAAGAATGCAAAACTTTTCCTGCCTTTTCTGTGGGAAGGTGCGCATCACATTGTCCCACCCAGGATGAATATGTTATGTCAGATGCAGTCTGTGTTTTTCTCCTGGTGGTCCTTATTTAGGGAGGGACCAGAAGAGCTGTTCAGGTCACATCTTTATTCCAGAAGGAATAGGTCTGAGGACACTTTTGAAAAATCAGAACACACGAATGCTTTGCATGGTCCGAGACCATTATAAATGGCCTGGATGCTGTACACTACATGCCTTTCATGTATTATGTGCTGTATCTTAGATTACAAGGTCAGCGAGTTCTTGGGCTTTCTAGTGTTTATGCTGTTGCTCTCAGCTTCCAGTCAGCTCTGACAGTGATCTGGCCTATGGTTGTGAAGGCATCTTTTATTCTCTTCACTGATAGTTCTCACTTTATCATGGGGTGGGGTGCGGGGGGTATGCGACTCTGGAGTCAATCCAGAGGTTAAGAAGTAGAGGAGGAAAGCATACATAGGGAAGCTTTTGTGATGTACACCCAGGGCCACATTCACCTCATCCTCAGCAGCAAAATCCTCCCACTCTCTGGTCCCACCTTCAAGCGTCCCGCCCGTGCCTCAGTAATTAGAAACATAATCTTTCAAGAGTTGCCAGGACGTCAGCAGTGTTACTGAGTGTTCAGTGCTGCTCTGGTTCAGTGTCATGGTGCTAATGGGACCTTGGGGATGTCTCTGGCAAGTTGGAGCATCCACCAGATTTCCTGGCAGGATTCTCTCCACACCAGCCAAGGACATCTTTCTTTCTCCTTTTCTATCCTGCTGTGTGAGTATAACTGTCAAAACAAAAGTTGGATATTTTCCCTTCTCTGTAAGTACTGTCCCCTAGGACCAAGACCCAGACTGGCCCATGCTTGTCTAGGTCTGTCACAGAATGTCATGGGATTGAAATAAAATTTGTGAGAGTCCTCTGCCCTCTCTGTTCTCTCTTTTTCGGAATTGGGAAGGATGGGGGAGTTATTGTCTGAGCTGCATTAGAAGGAACATAAATTTGTAATCTGAAAGTCTAGATCAGCGGTTCTCAACCTGTGGGCCGCAACCCCTTTGGGGTTGAACGACCCTTTCACAGGGGTCGCCTAAGACCATCGGAAAACACATATATAATTACATATTGTTTTTGTGATTAATCACTATGCTTTAATTATGTTCAATTTGTAACAATGAAAATACATCCTGCATATCAGATATTTACATTACGATTCATAACAGTAGCAAAATTACAGTTATGAAGTAGCAATGAAAATAATTTTATGGTTGGGTCACAACATGAGGAACTGTATTAAAGGGTCGCGGCATTAGGAAGGTTGAGAACCACTGGTCTAGATGGCTCTGCCACTTCCAGAGGAATGACCTTGGGAAGGGCCCTTCATTTCTCACAACGTCTCTTTTCTCATCTATAAAATGCTACAACGTATATACTATCTAAGATTGTTGTAAGGACCTAACTAATTAGAACATATTTGAAAGGGTGATGGAAGGGTTTATTACTGTAAATTGATCATTTTAAAGTAAGACTTCAAAATGTCATATTTTAAATGACATATTTTAAAAATTAAAAGCTTCCTGTTATTTCCCAGGGGAGTGGCAGAGTAGTGGCAGCGGTGGTGATGGAACGTGTACTGGGGATAGGAACGGTGACCGACAAGCCATCATATATGCCTCCATTCATCTAAAAGAATTTATTGGATTCTATGAAGGGAGAACTTAAAAGAAAACTCATATACTGAATTATAAACAGATGACATACTCATATGGACTCCCAAATATAGAAGTATAAAATGGTAGTCAGTAGAGTTTTTCTCCACTTCTGCCTCCCATCCACCCAGTTCTCACCCACCCCCTAAACAGTAGCTGCTGTTATTAGTTTCTTATAAACATTCAGTAAGTATTTTCATCCAAGCAATAATGCAGACATGTATTATTTGCCACCTTTTAAAAAAATTTAAATTCTTTATTGTTGAAAGTATTGCATATGTCTCCTTTTCCCCCCCATTGATCTCTCCCACCCACTCCTGCCCCCCAGCACATGCCTGAGGATTAGGTTTTAACATACGAATTTTGGGGAATAAAAACATTCAATCTTATAGCACTAATGTTGAACATCTTTTCATATTATTTGCCACCTTTTTAAAACATATTTTTGATTTCAGAGAGGAAGGGAGAGGAGAGGGAGAGGGAGAGAGAAATATCAATGATGAGAGAGAATCATTGATCGGCTGTCTCCTGCATGCCCCACACTGGGGATCGAGCCCTCAACTTGAGCACATGGCCTGACAGGAATCAACTGTGACTTCCTGGTTCATAGGCTGACACTCAACCACTGAGTGACACTGGCCAGACTTATTTGTCATCTTTTTATACCTCAATTTTTTAAAAAAATATATTTTATTGATTTTTTACAGAGAGGAAGGGAGAGGGATAGAGAGTTAGAAACATCGATGAGAGAGAAACATCAATCAGCTGCCTCCTGCACATTCCCCACTGGGGATGTGCCCGCAACCAAGGTACATGCCCTTGACCGGAATCGAACCTGGGACCCTTGAGTCCACAGGCCGATGCTCTATCCACTGAGCCAAACCAGTTAGGGCTGTCATCTTCTTTGACACAAACGGCAGCGCACTATACTTTGCTTTACCTTGCTTTATTCACAAGGATGTCTTGATCTTTCCATATGAATGCATACAAAGTTGCTTTAAATAGCTGCATAGTACCATCATATAGATTTGTCACAATATATTTAACCAAGTTCCCTACTGATAGGGAATTAGGTTGTTTCCAATACATTGCTGTTATAAAGAGTGGACATGCAAATCAATAAACATGATACATAATCTAAACAAATTGAAAGACAAAAATCACATGATCATATCAATAAATGCAGAAAAAGCATTTGACAAAATCCAACACCCATTTTTGATAAAAACTCTCACCAAAGTGGGAATAGAGGAATCATCTCTCAACATAATAAAGGCCATATATGACAAACCTACAGCAAACAGCATACTCAGTGGGAAACATACTCTTAGGAAAAACCATTTCGCTAAGAACAGGAATGAGACAGGGATGTCTGCTTTCACCTCCCTTATTCAGCATAGTACTGGAAGTCCTAGCCATAGTAATCAGGCGAGAAGAAGAAATAAAAGGCATCCAGAGAGAGAACCAAGATAGTGGCATAGGTAAACGTCTATACTCGCCGCCTCCCACAACCACATCAAAATTTCAACTAAAATACAGAACAACAATCATCAGAACCACCAGAAATCTGGCTGAATGGAAGTCATACAATTAGAGAAGTAAAGAAGAAAGCACATGGAGACTGGTAAGAGGGGTGGAGGTGTGGAACGGGCTGGTCCGACATCCACGTGTGCTGTTTTTTTTTTAAATCGAGAGGAAGATTGTCTCTGCAGAGGTCTCCCCTGAGGAGCAAGGTGTCCAGTCCCGCACCAGACACCCAACCCAGGGCCCCAGAGCTGGGAAGAGAAATTCCTGCAACTACAGGCTATAAAAGCAAGTGGGGATTGTGGCTGATTGACACAGAAGCTGCTGGAGACCTAGGTGTTCCATTTAAAGGGCTGGTACACAGTTTTACTTGGGCTCCCAGCACTGGGCGGCTTTGGGGGACCCAGACACATATGGGGAAGAACTGGATTGTTTGGCATAGGGGTAGGAACTTGGGTGAGGCTTTCTCCCAGATGGGAGTGCTGGCAGGGGTTATTGTTCTTGTGCTAGGACCTCTCCTGTCCCAGGGCTGACTGGCAGTCATATCTGAGTCTCCATCAGCCTGGAGCATGTTGTTTGCTACACCCTGGGGATTCCCTGAGACCCTGCCACATCCAATTTGCAGTCCCACTCAAGCTGTTTGCAGCAGCTTTTCCATATGAATGGTCTGTCCTGGCTCAGACTTCAGACTTTGCTAAAATCTCTCAAGCAAGCTGCAGCTGGTAACAGTGTGCCCCAAACCTGTCTATAAAAGGCCCAAGATCCAACACTAGCATGAGCTTTCCTTGCTTCAGAGCTAGGCCTCACTGGGGCACCTGCAAACCCAATACAAATAGCGATTAGCAGCCATCTGCAGATCTCTCTGTAGCTTCGGCTGGGTGGCCCCAGGGAGTGGCTGACTTTGCACCTCCCTGGAGGACCCCGAATCAGTGCACCTGGTGGACAGCTTCAGACCATAGCAGATTACTACACATCCACAAGCAAAATACTCAAAAGGCGACTCAGTGAGCACCAAAGCTCCATCAAGGCAAGTCCTGCTCCATATGGATGTTTCCTGCACAGCAGCTCTCCCACTGTAGTTGCAGCTGCTCCCCACAGCCAATTGGACTCTAGGTCAACTCCTCCCAGTGACTCCAAGAGCTATCAAGGTTCAACTACCATAAGACTGTGCATAACCCACATAGGTGTGCACCTAGAATGCCTAGCTCAAGTGACTGGGGAGGCTGAGCCACCAGCCCCTAAGGATCCCTACTACACAAGGCTACTCTACCAATTCCAGGAGACATAGCAGCTCTACCTAATACATAGAAACAAACACAGGGAAGCAACCAAAATGCGGAGATAAAGAAACATGTCACAATGAAAGAAATGGAAGCAAATGAATTACTGGATACAGAGTTCAAAACCATGGTTATAAGGTTACTCAAGGATTTTCATGAGACTCTCAAGGATCTTAGTGAGAATGTGAAAGACATGAAAAAGGACCAGTCAGAAATGAAACATAACACTAACTGAGATAAAGAATAACTTACAGGGATTCAATAGTAAAGTAGAGGATTCCAAGTATCAAATCAACAATTTGGAATACGAGGAGACAAGAAAGACCCAATCAGAAGGGCAAAAAGAAAAAAGAATCCAAAAATATGAAGATAGTGTAAGGAGCCTCTGGACAACCTCAAATGTACCAACATTCGCATTATGGAGGTGCCAGAAGGAAAAGAGAGAGAGCAAGATATTGAAAACCTATTTGAAAAAATAATGACAGGAAATTCCCTTACCTGGTGAAAGAAATCAACTTCCAAGTCCAAGAAAATTGACTTCAGAGTGTCCCAAACAAGAGGAACCCAAAGAAGCCCACACCAAGACACATCATAATTAAAATGCCAAGGGTTAAAGACAAAGAGAGAATCTTAAAAGCACCAAAAGAAAAGCAGTTAGTTACCTACAAGGGAGCGCCCATATGACTGTCAGCTGATTTCTCAACAGAAACTTTGCAGGCCAGAAGGGAGTGGCAAGAAATATTCAAAGTGATGAATATTAAGGACCTACAACCTGATTACTCTTATTTAGAATTAGGGGTCAAATAAAGAACTTCACAGATAAGAAAAAGCTAAAGGAGTTCATCACCACTATTTCAACACTACATGAAATGTTGAAGGGTATTCTTTAAGAAAAGGAGGAAGAGGAGGAGAAGGAAGAAGAAGAAGAGATAAAAATATGAACAATAAAATAGCAACAAATACATATCTATCAACAATTGAATCTAAAAATAAAAATAAACAAACAAGATATCTAATGAGCTAAATAAACTGGTGAATAAAATATAATATAGGCATGGAAACATGGAACAGACTGATGAATCTCACAACGGGGGAGTGGGGCAGGAAGAGATTGACCAAAGATCTTGGACACAGACAGTAGGGTGGTGAAGGCCTTGGGTGTGGTGGGAACAGGGTGGAGGGGGGCAATGGTGGGAAGAAGGAGGTGCATCTGTAATACTCTCAACAATAAAGATTTTAAAAATGGCATTCAAATTGGAAAGGAGTAAGTAAAACTCTCATTATTTGCAGATAACATGATTTTATACATAGAAAACCCTAAAGGCTCCACCAAAAATACTACTAGATTTAGTAAATGAATTTGGCAATGTAACAGGATACAAAATTAACACCCAGAAACCAGTGGCTTTTTTATACAACTAGAGGCCCAGTGCACGAAATTTGTGCACTAGTAGGGTCCCTAGCGGCTGCCGGCTGCCAGCTGGGTACTCCCTTCCTTTCCCCGGCTGCCTGCTGCTGCTGTGGACTGGGGCCTCCAGGCCACTGCTGAAAAGGCTGTGACCAGGAGGGATTTCAGGGTGAATGGACTGCTCCTGCTCCTGAGTTCACTGCTGCTCAGCCTGAGGTTGCAGACTGGTCTGAAGGTGCAGGTGCCCTCTGTGCCCATTCAGAAGTTTCCTACTGAAGATGAGCACTCAGCTGCCACTGAAGACTGGTCTGCAGCCCCCACTGCTCAGGTCACCGAATGGGTAGGAACAACTACTGAGTGGTCCTAAGCTGTTCTTCCATAAACTCTTAACAGAACGGAAATAAGGTTGATGGAAAATAAACAGTTTCTAAAAAAATAAAACGACAATGAGGAAGCACCTCACACCTGTCAGAATGGCTACCATCAACAAATCAACAAATGACAAGTGCTGGCGAGAATGTAGAGAAAAAGGAACCCTAGTACACTGCTGGTGGGATGCAAACTGGTGGAGCCATTATGGGAAACAATATGGAGTTTCCTAAAAAAATTAAACATGGAACTGCCATTTGACCCAGTGATCCCACTCTATGAATATATCCTGAGAAATCCAAAACACCAATCAGAAAGGATGTATGCACCCTTATGTTCATAGCAGCAGAATTTATAATAGCTAAGATCTGGAAACGGCCCAAGTGCCCATCAGTAGATGAGTGGATAAAAGAGCTGAGGTACATCTACACAATGGAATACTATGCAGCAGTAAACAGGAAGGATTTCTTACCCATTGAGACAGCATGGAGGGACTTGGAGAGTATTATGTTAAGTGAAATAAGTCAGTCAGAGAAAGACAAGTATCACATGATCTCACTCATATGTGGAATCTATGAATAAAATAAACTGAAGAACAAAATAGATCCAGAGACACAGAAGCATAGAACAGACTGTGGATTCTCAGTGGGAAGGCAGGGGAGGGTAGATGGGTCGGAAGATTCAACCAAAGAACTTGTATGCATATATGCATAACCCATATACACAGACAGTAGGGTGGTGAAGGCCTGGGGCAGGGAGTGGGGGCAGGGTAGAAGGGGTCAATGGGGGACAAAGGGGACATATGTAATACTCTCATCAATAAAGATTTACTTAAAAAAACAAGGAGTGTGGACATGTATGGCATTATTCATACATCATTTTGTGGGATTGTTGAGTTCAGTCTTTAGCAAATACTTATTGGGTATCTACTGTGAAGGAGCTACTGTGTTATATACTAGAGATTCTTTTTTAAAAATATATTTTTATTGATTTCAGAGAGGAAGGCAGAGGGAGAGAAAGATAGAAACATCAAGGATGAGAGAGAATCATTGATTGGCTGCCTCCTGCAAGGCCCCGCCCCCCCGCCAACTGGCGATCAAGCTCATAACCAGGGCATGTGCTCTCACCATGAATCAAACTATGACCTCCTGGTTCATAGGTTGATGCTCGACCACTGAGCCACACTGTCAGGGCTAGACACTAGAGTTTCAGTGTTGAACAAAATACAAATTCCCTGATCCATAAAGCTTATAGTCCTAGTGTTGGTGATTGACATAATCAAATGACCACATTAATGACTTTATAATTTCAAATAAAAAATGTTCTAAAAGAAAGAAAAGAAAGAATCAGGGAGTTTGGCCTAAACTTAGGGATATATAAAGCCTTCTCTGTTGCATTGATACTGGAGCTAAGATATGCTGGATGAAGAGGCATTGGGGGAGATGAGAACAATCCAGAGTAGGACAGTATGTGCAAAGGTTCCGTGGTAGCAAGGTACACGGTGCCTTTGAGGAAATGAAAGCAAGCCTCTGTGACTGGAGCAAAGGAAGTGAATGAGATGAAGGAGGAGAGAGCATTAGATAGGACCAGACCATGAAGGGACTGATAGGTCTTGGTGAGGATTTGCGTTTTGTCCTAACAGTAATGAGAAACCTTTTATGTTTTGATAGCAAAGAGTGATAGAATAGAATTTACACTTCGAAAACACTAACTGGATTGGAAGGGATGCAAATGATGTGGTGAGAACAGGTAGGTTGTTATAAAGCTACCAGATAGATGCTGGACTATGGGGGAGGCAGTGGGGATGGAATAAAGTAGGCAAATTTGTGAGATTAGTAAATAAAATCAGTAGGTATTAATGATGGTTTGGATTTGTGGGGTAAAGGAGGTGGGGTGGCAGTCAAAGATAATTCCGGTGTTTTGGCATGTAAACTATGCCAGGACCAACACTGAGAAATGGGAATAGGTTTGGTAGGGGAATTCATGAGTCTAGTGTTGGATGTATTGAGTTGAGGTGGTTGGGTCTATGTTTGGAGTTTTGAGAAGGGTGCTGAGTGGAAGATATACCTTTGGAACTGAACAATAATTTGATGTCAGTTGAAACTGGATCAAATGAGATTTCCAAGGGAGAGGACATAGAGAGGAGTAGAGACCTATTGTTGGACTGAGCCTTGTGGAATGCTATCGCTGGTTGAGAAGGAGCAGTCAGAAGTAGAAGGGGAATAGGAGAGTCCCAGGCACAGCATGTTTCCAGAAGGATAAGTGATCAACAGAGCCAAAAGCTGTTGAAGTCAAGTAAGATGAGGACTAAAAACCCCTCAACTTTGGTGGCCTAACTGAGGACAGTTTCCATGGAGGGAGGGAGGAGAATCTAGATTGTGAGGGTCTGAGGCGTGTGGGTGGACAAGAGGATATGGAGATGGATATGGAGATGGTGAGAGTGGACAGCTCTTCCATGAAGTTTGGCTTTGGGTGGATCAGTACATACACGGCTGTAGGTGAAGGGTGCAGAACCAGCGAGGGAAGGGTTTTGTTACGTTTAAAGATGGCAGCCATTCTAGTTAAACCACCTTGGTCCCTGTTTTCTCATTCTTCAGACACTGTCTAACCAAGCAGACTAAACTACCCAAAGGCAGGGATATCTGTTTTGTTTACTGTTGTATATTTGGTGGATTTTTATGGTGCCTCACACATTTTTTAAATGAATAATGTCTCTCATTCAGGGAGCTCTGAAGTCTAAGCAGGGGTCTTCTCTGTCCCTCCCTCCTCCTTCCCCTGCCCCCTCTCTTTCCCAAGTGATGTGGTGAGAACAGGTAGTGGTTGTTATAAAGTTACCAGATAGATCCTGGACTACGACAGAGTCAGTGGTGGGAG
>NW_005368707.1:6735673-6744817 GCF_000412655.1 Myotis brandtii | reverse complement strand
GTGGTGGGGAGGGGGAGGAGCAAAGTAAACAAAATTGAGAGAGATTTTTGTAGGTTACTTAATATTTAAAATCCACATGCTGTAAAATTTACTCTTTTTTCATGTACAGTTATGAATTTTGACAAATGCACATGGCTGTATATTCACAACTACAACCACGATATAGAAAAGTTCCATCATCACAGAAAACCTTCCGTGTATCACCCCTTTATAGTCAGACCCTCACCCAACTCAACTTCTGAGAACCACTGATTTGTTCTCCACCACTAGTTTTGCATTTTCCAGAATGTCATATGAATGGAATAATGCAGTTTGTTAGCATGTTGCATTTTTTACTTTGGCTTTTTTTTTTTTTACTTATCAGGATGCACTTGAGATTCGTCCATGTTGTGTGTGTCAATAGGTCACTTCTTTTTATTGCTAAGAAGTAGTCTATTATAGGAATGCACCACAGTTTTATTTCTTTACTTACCAGCTGAGATATATTTAGGTTGTTTATAGTATTAGGCTACTGGAGCTTCTATAAACATACATGTGCAGGTGTTGGGTGAACATGAATTCCAGTTTCTTTTGGGTTTGCTGAATCATAAGTAAGTGTATGTTCAACTTTATAAGAAACTGAAACACTATTTTTGAGAGTGGCTCTACCATTTTGCATTCGCATTAGCAATGTGGGAGCACTCCACTTCTGCATCCTCATTAGTATTTGATGTTAGGTAAAAAAAAAGTGGACATTCTAATGGGTGTGTATCTCATTAAAAAAAAGATTTCAGATGTAGGTGGGATCATATGGTATTTGTCTTTTTTGTCTGACTTATTTCACTTGGCATAATGCTCTCAAGGTCCACCTATGTTGTCCAAAAGGCAGAATCTCCTTCTTTTTAAAGGCTGAATAATATTTCATAATTTCTTTATCCATTCACCTGTCAACAGAAACAGGTTGTTTCCATATCTTGGCTATTGCAAATAATGCTTCAGTGAATATGGGAGGGAAAATGTCCCTCACCTTCACCTAATGATTTCTTTTTTTGGGTTATATACCCAGAAGATGGATTGATGGCTATTATGGTAGTTCCTTTTTTAATTTTTTTGAGGTAACTTCATACTGTTTTCCATAGTGGATGTACCAATTTACATTTTCACCAACAGTGCACCAGCGTTCCGTCTTCCTCACATCTTTGCCAACATATGTAATCTTTTATTTTTTTGGAAAATAGCCATTCTAACAGGTGTGAGGTAATATCTTATTGTGGTTTTGGCTTGCATTTCCCTGATGATTAATTGGCTATTTGTATGTCTTCAGATCTTCTGCCCATTTTTAAATTGGGTTATTTGTTTTTTTTTGCTGTTGAGTTGTATGAATTCCTTATATATTTTGATTATTAACCCATTACCAGATATATGTTTTGCAAATATTTTTCCCATTCTGTAGGTTGCCTTTTCATTTTGTTGATGGTTTCTTTTGCTGCATAGAGTCGTTTTGATGTAGGCACTTTGTTTATTTTTGCTCTTATTACCCTTGCATTTGGTGTCAAATCCAAGAAAATCATTGCCAAGACCCATGTCAGGGAGCTCACTGCCTAGGTTTTTTCTAGGAGTTTTATGGTTTCAGGTCTTACATTCAAGTATATAATCCATTTTGAGTTGATTTGTTGTGTATGGTGTAAACAGTGGTCCCACTTCATTCTTTTGTATGTGGTTGTTCAGTTTCCCCACCATTTATTGAAGAGACTGTTTCTTCCCCATTGTATATTCTTGCCTTCTTTGTTGTAAATTAACTGGCTACCTATGCATGCATTTAATTCTAGATACTCAATTCTGTTCCATTGACCTGTGTGTCTGTTTTTATGCCAATACCATACTGTTTTGGTTACTGTAGCTTGTAATATAGTTTGAAATCAGGAAGCATGATGCCTCCAACTCTGTTCTTCTTTCTCAATATTGCTTTAGCTATTCAAGTTATTTTATCTATTTTTTTTGTATTCCATATGAAACTTAGAATTATTTTTTTAATTTCTGTGAAAAATGCCATTGCAATTTTGATAGGGATTGTATTAACTCTCTAGATTGCTTTTGGATTCTAGTAATCTAGAATCCAAATTAATATTGCTAAAATGTTCCTATATTACATTTAGCAAATACTTATTAATTTTATATTAATTAAATAATATTAATTTTTCCAATCCATAAACCTGGGGTATGTTTTCATTTATTTTTGTCTTCTAAAATTTCTCTTACCAATGTTTTTTTAAAATATATTTTTATTGATTTCAGAGAGAAAGGGAGAGGGAGAGAGACCGAAACATCAATGATGAGAGAGAATCATCGATCAGCTGCCTCCTGCATGCCCCCCACTGGGGATCGAGCCCACAACCCAGGCATGTTCCCTGACCTGGAATTGAACCGTGACCTCCTGGTTCATAGGTCACCACTCAACCACGGAGTCATACTGGCCAGGTTCTAATCAATGCTTTAAAGTTTTTAGTGCACACATATTTTTATCTTCTTGGTTAAATTTATCCCTAAGTATTTTATTCATTTTGATGCTATCACAAATGGGATTGTTTTCTTGATTTCTTTTCAGATAGGTCATTGTGGGTACAAAGAAATGCAATTGATTTTTGCATATTGATTTTGTATCCTATAACTTAACTGGATTTGTTTATTAGTTCTAATAGTTTTTCCGGGGGGAGCATTTAGGGTTTTATACATAAAGGATCATGGTATCTGCAAACAATTCAATTTCTTTAATAGACAGGACTATTCAGGTTATCTATTTCTTCCAGCCTGTGCCACTACAGCAGTGCAGACCTGGGGTTGGCCTTAGGGCAAGGCTGGGTGAGAGAAAACCAGGGACTTTCTCCATACTCTCCAGTACATTGGAGCCCTCTTGCTGGGTCTTCTGGATAGATAGGGGATTTTTCCTGGAGATTTTGCTGCATAATTCCATGATTCATCCTCATTTGTTCAGGTCCTATTGCCTTTAATTATTTAGTTGTCAGAGTCCACAGGTAGTTGCTTTTGGTATTATGTGCAGAGAATTTTAATTGTAATCAGGAAAAGTCATAGGCTTCCAGCTTACTTCATCTCGACTGGCACTGGAAGTTGATGCTTCTTTTTGACCAGGCCCATTAAGAACATTTGGCCAAACTTGGGTAGAATACACTGCAGGGAAGGAAAGAACAGTAATCATTTCTGATTATCAAAAGCAAATGGGAATGGGAAAGATGATCTGTAGTTTTTAAAGTGAGGTTTGGATGAAGACAGTCAGAACTCAGTTTATCGAGATCTTCTGTGCTGCCCTAGAAGTATTTGATTTAAAATGTCCCTGGAAGTTTGCTGAGACAGTCTAGTTTACCAGGCTGTTTGCTCAAGAACATAGACCTCTTAGGGATGGAGGAACGTAACTTCAGTTTAACAGATATTTTAGCACCTGTATTCTTCTTTGACACATCAAAACTCCAAAAAGTGGTATTTTCTTAGAAGTTAGTTTCACTGCAGAATCTGAAATTTTATCAATGAACTTTTTGTATTCCTATATGAAAATCCATTAGTCTGTCATGCACTTTGGATTTTTTTTTCCCAATGCATGATTTTGTAACATGGTGAATTTACCATTTAGAAAATTCAGTTATACAGATTTTGCATATGTTAATTTATATGATATTAATCTGTACCTCCTGCTCAATTTTGCTATAAGCCTAAAACTGCTCTAAAATGGTATTTAAAAAATTTTTTAAATTCTATTCATTAATATTCCATCAGTGTAATCAAGAAAGTCTTTTAGCATTGGGAAAATGTCAAGCACACAGTGTCAAATTTTCTAAAATTCTAGAACAAATACTGGTAGTTATTTTCTTTGAAGTGACAGGCTTACTTTGTCTATTTTCAAGAAAATGTCCCTAAATACTCAAATCTGAATAACTCTAGTTTATCTGTTGTTTATTCTTTCCAGTAAAAACAGTATTTCATGGAGAAAGCCACTATTTCAGCTCAGAACTCAGTCACACAGTGCTTTCCCTTGACAACCATTGTACTTTGAAAAGCAGCTGGGGTGCTTTATGTGTGCTTCTGACCCTTGAGTAAACATGAGTAAAACATGTTTACTCAAGGGTCAGTGTTTAATGAATGATTTTTACTGTTTCATCAAGGACATTCTTAAATTAAATTGGCTTTTCTTTTTTCCCCACACAAGGCACTGAAGAACATAATGCCTATTAGTATAATTGCTGTCACTGCCTTGACATGCTCTATGTGCCAGCAGTTTTACTCACCTTTGTTTTTGCACCAATAGTGCAAATGTCAACACAGTAAAAAATACATCTTAGTATTATTCCAAAAATAGTTTTGATCTCATGAACCCCCTGAAAGGATCTCAGGATCCCCCAGAAATTGTAGACTTCAAGAACCACTGCTGTAGACCAACTTGGTGATAGGAGAATGGTACAAGAGAAGGTGTTACTTGAGACAAACACTCAAAGTTAGGGACCATTTCACAATCTGAGCTATGAAAGGGGAATGTGTGACCTCATAATGGGGCCCAGAATTTCAGAAGACATGGAGTAAACATTGATTGGGATGATTTCAGCCATTGGGCTGCTAACATTGAGAATAGTGGGAAATTGCCTAGCTAGAGTTGGACCAGATTGTAGAGGGCTGTGGATACCTTTGGAAAGAATCCAGTGCTGGGATTCAGGAGAATCTGGATTCTAATCTGGACTGTCCTTACTATCCATTCACCTTTATGGATCTTTGTATTAAGCACATAAAACATGCTCAATAAATGTTTTGTTTGTTGAAATTAAATGATTTTATCTCTGGAAAATTATGTGGTAATATTTTATTTTTCTGAGGGTTCTACAAACACTTTAATTATTTCTGATATTAATAATCACAGTTAAGTGAACTGAAGCCTGATAAGTGAAATGGAATGTGGGTAGACAGTGATAGGACTAAAAGTGAGACCATGGTCTCCTGACTTTAAGTCCATTCTATTTTTGGCTCACTGGTCTTCTGCCTCCTACACTGGAGAGGCTTTCTGCTTACAGAGTAACTGTTACTTCCCTGACCCACTTCCTACCTGCTTTCCTTCCTTTATCCAGCTGGTCTGGTTTTGTCCTCCAATTATGCTGTTAGTACACACTTACTTTTCTTTGTGTCACTTACCACAAATATAGTCAAGTAATGAATTATGCAAATATTGTTTTAATATCTATGGCCTGGAACCAGGGTGTAAATTATATATAAACTCCTTATTCATCATTATATTCTCAAGACCCAGCAGGGTTCCCTCACATAGTAGGCACTCATACCAATGAAAATACGGGGATTATTACATTTCCCATGGGTAGTGTGGGCAATAAAGCTCTAGGAAGTCAGAGCAGGGAGGGAGTAGAGAGGCCTTGAGTATTCCAGGAAGATCTCAGAGAAGAGAGGGGGCTTGATCTAGACCTTGCAAGATGACCTATAACTATACTATTTTCACGGTGCCTTTAAGGTTTCTATGATCATGTAATTCATTTACTTCTTAGGTGAAGGCTATTACTCTACTCTCAGGTTGTCATTACTAGGCCATTCGTTTGGCCAAATAGAGCCAGAGCTGTGAAGTAGGTAGGGTGGTAGTCTTTTTCTTCCTTCCTGCCTTCCTCTACGCATATTTATTGAACAGCTACTATGTGTTAGGCACTGGGAATACAAAAAAGAACAAAAGTAAACGTCTCCCTTCCCTTCTAGAACTTACATTGCAGTGGGATGAGGGAGAGACAGGCAATATATCAGTCAATGAAACAAATGTCAGATAGTGATAGGTGTTTGGCAAAGAATTAAAAGAAAGTAATAGATAGGAACTGGTAACTACTTTGGTTGAGGTGAAAACACACTGAACTTTGAATGACACATGGCCAGCTAAACAAAGGTCAGGCAGAAAAGCATTCCAGGTAGAAGAGAAAACCAATGCTACTGGCCAAGACAGATACCTGGCACACTTGAGGGTTGGAAAAGTATGTGTGAGCATTGTTGGTGGAGGAAGAATGGAATAAGATGAATTTGGAGAGGTGAGCAAGAGCCACACCATTTAGAACTTTCTAAGCAAGGATAAGAAGTTTAGATCTTTGTGCTTTGGGAAGCCATTGAATGGAGTGATATGATCTGAGGACTAGAGGCTTGAGTGAGGGAGTAGATAGCAGTGGCGCTGGGAGAAATGCCTGGATTTAGGATATATTTTGGAAGTGGACATTTTCCTGTGTTCTTCCAATTTGTCCTTGATCAAATGTCTTTTAAGACATTTATTCTCTGTCCTCTTTCTACAGGGCTTCAGCCACTTCCAAGGTATTGGCTAAACACCACATCTTGTGCTGCAAAACGTTACACTTCCTTTGTGAAGATTTGAATTTTAATAATGAACCTTCTTAAAAATAAAGTTTTAATGTGGTGATTTGCAACTTGGTAGGGCTTTAGAATGAGTCTTGGGTTCTAAACCTGAATCAGTATCAACTGTGACTTTGGAAATCACTGAACATTCTGAACTCAGTTGCCTTACCTGTAAAATGGGTCTAATTATATCTACTATGCCTCATTCACAGCACTGTATTGAAACCAACTGAAATGACATCTGAAAGTACAAAGTAGTGATTATGTGTGAAACGTTTGTCATGGCTCATATGTCTTCACATGTACCCATTCTCCTTCATGAGAGTAAGAATAAAAGACCTCAAGGCAGACCGGCTTTTATTCCATCAACAAGGATTTTTGAGTACCCCCTACATTCTTAGCATTGTGTCATGTATTATGGAGAATACAGTAGAAGGGCACCTGGTGTCTGAACTCCAGTATGTAGTTGGAGGAATACAATTAACCCACATGGGAAGATGGCTACTGCTTCTGGGCCTCATGAGGAGGGAAGGATTAGGATAGGTGGAGGGAAGAGAAGAGGATGAATTCAGACAGAGAAGAGCAAGAATGAAGATCCAGAGATGATAGTCGAGCTGCATGCAGGAAAATAGAGGACCAGTGAGGATACATGTGTGGTCCACACTGGATGTTCTTGACTTGTTTTTGAGTGTGGGCATTCACAGTAAGAGGAGAACTCCCTCCTACACATAGAGGGGGTGGTTTGTGGCTGACTGTGCTGGCTGTCATTTCTTTTCTACTTTTGCCATCAACTATGAATTTTATTGAAACACAGCAATTATTCTTAAACATTGACTAATGCTTTACTATATAATTACTGTAAAAAAGACTTTATTTTGGAGTAAATATAGATTCACTAGCAGCTGCAAAGAAATGGAGAGAGGTTTTTGGTACCCTTCCCTCATTCTCCCCTATGGTGAACATCTTATATAACTATAGTACAATAGCAAAACCAAGTGATGACATTGGTAAAGTCCACAGAGCTAATTCAGGTGTCACCAGTTATACATGCATCTCTCTCTCTCTCTCTCTCTCTCTCTCTCTCTCTCTCTCTCTCATTTTATGTGGATATATATTTTCATCTCTCTTTGGTATATACCAGTGGTCGGCAAACTCATTAGTCAACAGAGCCAAATATCAACAGTACAACAATTGAAATTTCTTTTGAGAGCCAAATTTTTTAAACTTAAACTATATAGGTAGGTACATTGTTATTAACTTAATTAGGGTACTCCTAAGGCTTAGGAAGAGCCACACTCAAGGGGCCAAAGAGCCGCATATGGCTTGCGAGCCGCAGTTTGCCGACCACAGGTATATACCTAGGAGTAGAATTGCTGGATCATATGGTAGCTCTATGTTTAGCCTTTTGAGAAATTGTCAATGTATGAGGATTTTACTAGCGTGTAAAACTCTAGACAAGTTTGTCACATGTGTAGCTTCCTGTCACTACCACCTCAACCAAGATATAGACTGCCCTATCACCCCAGGGCCTCTTGTGCTACCCCTTTATAGCAGCACCTTCTTCCTCACCCATTCTTAAACCTTGGTGGCCACTAATCTGTTCTCTCTAGAATTTTATTTCAATGGTTATATAGGTAGGACCTTACAGTACATAGCTTTTTGAGATTGTCTTCTTCACTCAGCAAAGTTCCCTGAGGTTAATCCAAGTTGTTGTCTTTCTTTTGATTGCTGAGTAATATTTCTCATTATAGGTGTGCCATCCTTTGTTAAATCACTCACTGAAGAACATTTACTGCTAGTTTCTAGTTACTAGCTATTGTGAATAAGCTACTTTGAACATTGATGTATAGGTTTTTGTATGGACTTAAGTTTTCATTTCTCTGCAGTAAAATGCCCAAGGTTGTCATTATTAGGTCATATAGTAAATCAATTTTTTCATTTTAAAAGAAACTTCCAAACTATTTTCCAAAGTGGCTGGGTCATTTATATTTCCACCAACAACGTGTGATCCAGTTTTTTGCATTGTTGCCAGCATTTGCTATTATCACTTTTTTTAGCCATTCTGATAGGTATGTAATACTATCTCACCATGATTTTAAATCTTTTTTTTTATTGAGATATAATTCACACACTGTAAGACTCACCCTTTTAAAGTGTACAATTAAGTACACTTTGTTTACTGGTATGTGCAACCATCATCATTTATTTCCAAAGCATTTTCATCCCTCTAAAAAGAAACCCAGAACCCATTACCAGTAACTCCCAATTCTGCCCTCTTCCCAGCCCTGGCAGCCACTCACCTTCTGTCTCTAGGGATTTGCCAATTTTGGACATTTTATATAAATGAAATCTAATCTAATAAAAGAGAAACATGAAAATTGACTGCACCTCCGCTACGCCCAAAGCCACGCCCAAAGCCATGCCCACCAGCCAATCAGAGTGACTATATGCAAATTAACCCAACCAAGATGGCGGCCTGCAGCCACGGAGCTGGAGCAAGCAGGAGGCTTGGTTGCCCCGGTGATGGAGGAAGCCAAGCTTCCCGCCTGCCCTGGCCGGCTGTGGCCTCCACTCAAGGCAACAAAGTTTCAATTATAGAAGATAAATAAATCCCAGATACCTGCTTCCAGCCAGCCTCCACTGGGAGCTTGGGTGGCTGGGGGCTGTGGCCAGCCTGCAAACAGCCATCAGCCCCTCACCCAGGCTGGCCAGGCACCCCAGCGGGGACCCTTACCGTGAAGGGGGTGTGGCCAGTCTGAAAACAGCCCTCAGCCC
>NW_005368707.1:6703887-6734980 GCF_000412655.1 Myotis brandtii | reverse complement strand
GACGGCTGCCAGTACAGCGGTGGTGGGAGCCTCTCCCGCCTCCTCAGCAGTGCTAAGGATGTCCGACTGCAGCTTAGGCCTGCTCCCCACTGGCAAGTGGACATCCCCCGAGGGCTCCTGGGCTGCCAGAGGGGTGTCTGACTGCAAGCTTAGGCCCAATCTCCCGGGAGTGGGCCTAAGCCAGCAGGTGGTCATCCCCCGAGGGGTCCCAGACTGCGAGAGGGCACAGGCCGGGCTGAGGGACCCCCCCGAGTGCACAAATTTTTGTGCACTGGGCCTCTAGTCTTATAATATGTGGCCTTTTGTGTTTGGCTACTTTCACCTAATGTTTTCAAGGTTCATCTCTGTTGTAATATTTTACTGTATAGGTGTACCGCATTTTGCTTATTCATTCATTAGTTGATGGACACTAGGTTGTTTTCACTGTTGCCTATTATGAATAATGCTGCTGTGAATATTTATGTGTAAGTTTTTATGTTGATAGATATTTTCATCTCTCTTTGGTATATACCTAGAAGTAGAATTGCTGGATAATATGGTAACTCTATGTTTAGCCTTTTGAGAAATTGCCAAACTGTTTTTCAAAGCAGCTGCACCATTTCCCTTCTCCACCAGCAGTGTATGAGGATTCTAATTTCTTCACATCTTGCCCACCATTTGTTATTTTCTGTCTTACTGAATCAAGCATCCTAGTGGGAATGAAGTAGTATCTCATTGTGGTTTTGATTTGCATTTACTAAATGACTGGTAATGTTGAGCACCTTCTCATGTGCTTACTAGTCGTTTGTATATCTTCTTCGGAGAAATGTCTCTTCAAGTCCTTTGCCCAGTATTTTTTTACATTTTTTAAAATTGATTTTAGAGAGAGAGAAAGGGAGAGGGAGAGAGAGAAATATCGATATGAGAGATATCGATTGGCTGCCTCCTGCATGCCTCCTACAAGGTGTCAAGCCCACAACTTGGGCATGTGCTCTGACGGGGAATCAAACCAGCAACCTTTTGGTGCATGGGACAACACCCAACCAACTGAGCCACACAGGCCAGGGCTAATTGTGTTACTTTTTATTATTTCTTTTTTTTCCTTTTTATTATTTCTTAGTGTTTTCATGTGGACATGGAGGCTGAATGTGTTGACTGTCCTTGCAGAGGCTTTACAAAGGGACATGAGTTCCTTACATATCTTGGACACTAGACCCTTATCAGATATATGATTTACAATCATGTCCTCCCATTCGTTGGAGCATGGTTACCATCTGCATTGCCTTTTCAGTGAAATGTCTCTTCATGTCTTTGGCCATGTTTGTCATCTCTTTTCACTAGAGCTATGGCTGTAGACATTTTCCTTTACAGTATAAGTGAAAAGTCTTCAAACTCTTCTTTGCAGCAGACTAGGAAGGAGCAGACACAACTGTTAAGCTGCTCACAGCTATAGATATTTTCTTATTGTGATAAAACAATATAACATGAAATCTACCCTCTTCACAAATTTTAAAGTGTATAGTACAGTGTTGTTTACTACATGCAATTATACAGCAGATTTCCAGAACTTTTTCATTTTGCATGACTGAAACTCTGGACCCATTCAACAGCAACTCCCCATCCTGCCCCTTCCCAGTCCCTGCCAACCACCATGCTACTTTTTGCTTCTATGAGTTTGACTACTTTAGAGACCTCAAATAAGTGGAATCATTTAGTGTTTTTCCTCCTGCGACTTCCTTATTTCACTTAGCATGAAGTCTTCAAGGTTCACTCACATTGTAATATGCGACCATAGCTGTAGATTTGATCCATGCTAGTCAATTCTCATTTTTAATAATCTCATTTTGATAATCACATGATCTCACCACAATTCAGTTTCTCCATCAGCAAAATGGATTACAGTAGGTCCTTATGGTATGGAACTTTGAGGGTAGTCAAACGCAGAGCTTTGTAAATACAGTGGGGTCTTGACTTACGAGTGTCCCGACTAACGAGTTTTTTGAGATACCAGCTGTATCTCGGCCGATTTTTTGCATTGAGTTGATAGAGTGATTTGAGTTAACGAGCTCCTTAATGAGCTCCTTAACGAGCTCGGTCTCGGAACGAATTAAACTCGTAAGTCAAGGCCCCACTGTAATTGGTACTCAGGTTCTGCAGATAGCCGCCTATATTCCGTCAGGTATAGCTCCTGTGCCCAAAAGTCAGAAGTCAGCAGGAGAAAGTTCTCACTCTGGTTTGTTGAAGAGACTTCACTGAGTATCCTTTTTCTTCCTTAATTTTGTTTATTTTCTTGCATAATAATGTTCAGTCCTGAAGCCTCTCTAGAGCACTTCAGTTCATAAACACTGAGATGGCAAGGGAGGAAATCAAAATGAAGTATGGTCCTCCCTGAGAGGTCTTCTATGATCCCAAAGAGGAGAGTCCTCCAGCCTCCACCTGGCCTCATGAGGCTCCCTGGTTCTTGGAGTTACTATGGAGACGTGCTCCAGTATTAAAAGGGAATTAAACAAAGCAATCTGAGAGTCTTGCTGGCTAGAAAATAAAAGTTCTCACTTTTGTTCCTGAAGTCTGTGCTTGCTTTCTTCATTAAATTCTTTTTCAGTGTTTCATTGTCCCCAGGTAGACGTGGAGGTTGAATGTGTTGTCCTTGCAGAGGCTTTGCAGAGGGACACAGAGGTGTGTAAGATCTCTGGCCATTAAGCTGTGGTTTTAAATATGAAACGATGATCATTATCTCCTTTCTCTCTTGGAAGCAGAACATCTGTCACCATCCGAGCTCTCTCTGTGGACATCCTAGCTCATGCAAACTTCTCTTGGGAAGGGGAAAAGTGAATTTGCCTTTATGCTTTCTTCTTCCCCACACTCCTTCACCTTTCTGTAGGCCCTACACTTTTGCATCATCCTGTCCCTTTGCCCAACAGCTTCAGCTCTCACCTTTCTCAGCCTGCACTGTGGTTTTGCAGACAAGCAAGGACATATCTGGGCCCTGATCACAGTGGCTACAGCAAGCACTGCCTGTGTATCCTGGGCAGAGGAGATCTCCCCTGTCTCCCCCACACTGCTCTGGCTCTCACTGGACAGACCCTCAGGGACGCTGTCAAGCATCAGTTCCCTCTGACTGGTTCTCATCTTTCTTTTATTTAAATCAGTTGTGACATCTGGCAGAATCATGCTTCCCCCCAGGGCTTGGGCAACCCCAGATGCTGCCAGCATGTTCCAAGGTCATTGTCTTCAGAGTGCACACAAGGCCATTCCATTTACTTTGTACAGACACAGGATGAAGAATGCAGGGCCAGGGGGGATCTGGGAAGTCAACTAGTTCAACCCCTTAATGCCACATCACAAAATGATTTTACAGGAAAACAAAAACTCCACAGCTACAATTGTTAGTGGTTAGCATGTGGCCTGGTGCTGCTGTGTTGACTTTAAATAATCATAATTTCAATCATAAGACTATTTAAAAATGTTAGTAGAAACCAGCATAGGGTTCCAAAAGTGTCCAATCCTTTGTTATAGCTTTGTAGTAGCAAAACTGTCATACTGAAAGTCAGAGGAAGTGGACCGACACATACATACCTATAGGCGCATGCTGACATAAAAGGGAAGGGAAGGGCATTTTTGCACGGTACCAGATGGCAACGCTGTAGGTGCTTTCTTTGTTATTTCTATTTATTTGATCTGAGAAGAGGATCCTTTTCCATTTCCTTATTCTGTGACTTCAGAGAAGTGTCGATTTCTGTTTTCTGGGAAATGGTTGTAGCTGTGTTTGGAGACCAGGGTGGTCTCTCTGTGCTGTCTGTCTGTCTTTCTGTCTTGTTTTCCTCTCTGGGTTCTCCCAGCAGACCCCAGGTTGCCCACCTGCCTGATGCCTCCTGCCTGTCTCTTTCTCAGTGTACCATTCTCCAGGCCGCACATATTGCCTTTCCTGACCTGTGCCATGTAACCAACCCCAAGACTGCTAGACAGTTGAAGTTGATCCCAAGGAATAATTCAGGTTAAAGTGGTAAAGAGTAGCCGTGGCATTATTTATTACCATTCCATAAACATTTGCATTTTAAAGCTTTTGATCCCTTAAGTAAAAAAAAAATAATGTGAGTGCAACAGGCCATTCAAGAAAATAGCTTTTCTTTTCTGGATGATGCATCGAATCACTCAAGCTATATAGTAGGCAGCATCCATATTGCATCCATGCACAAGCCCAGGCCAGTCCCTTCCTCTGTCCTGTTGTCTAAGAAAGGCTATACCCACATTTACTCCAGGTGTTTCGTGAGTATTTATCTGTCCCTAATTAGGTCATCATAAGCTACTAGTGAAAAGGCATCAAAAATCCAATTCTTTTCACAATCAATAGGAACTTAATATGTGTTTATCAAAGATGAAATATTACTATGGCTGAAGGAGTCAGCAATACCAGGTGTATTGGTTGATAATGCGGATTTTTTTCAATAGATGGAGTTGCACATATGTTCATATATGTGCGATTTGATATGTATGCTATTTTGTTGTATTGACAGCAAGCTTCAAAACTTCATATGTCAAATTTGCTGAAGGTGTTAACATTATAGATATTTTTACCTTTAAAAATGTCGAATTTCGTGCCAAAAAAAGAACATTTGTGGGAGGTTTTAATTCATTATTTTATTTTGAAGAAAAGTGCTGCTGAAAGTTATCGTATACTTCGGGAAGCTTATGGTGAACATGCTCCATCTCAAGATACTTGTGAATGCTGGTTTAAACGTGATGATTTGGATGTGAAAGACGAACAACGTCCAGATCAACAGAAAAAGTTTGAAGACCAACAATTACAAGCATTATTGGATGAAGATGCGTGTCAAACTCAAAAACAACTCGCAGAAAGATTAAACGTTGCTCAGCAAACAATTTCTGATTGTTTACAAGTGGGAAAGATGAAAGATTTTAAAGGAAGGAAAATGGGTGACACATCAACTGAACGAAAGACAAATGGAAAACTGAAAAGTCATCAGTAAAATGTTGCTTCAAAGGCATGAAAGAAAGTCTTTTTTTGCATTGAACTGTGACTGGCGATGAAAAGTGGATTCATTTTGAGAATCCCAAACGCACAAAATCATGGGCTGATCCAGGTCAACTGTTCACATCAACTGCAAGGCCAAATCGCTTCAGAAGGAAAATGCTCTGCGTTTGGTGGGATCAGGGAGGTGTGTGTATTATGAGCTTCTAAAACCAGGTGAAACCATTAATACTGATCACTACCGACAAAAATAATCATTTTGAACCACACTTTGATCATAAAATGACCAGAATGTTCAAGAAGACACGGCAAAGTAATTTTGCTTCATGATAATGCACCATCACACACTTCAAAACCAGTTAAAGACACGTTAAAAGATCTTGCCTGGGAAGTATTAACCCACCCGCCGTATTCACCAGACCTTGCTCCTTCAGATGACCACTTGTTCCGATTGATGGCATACGCACTTTCTGAGCAGCACTTCAAAACATACGAAGAAGTGGAAAATTGGGTCTCTGAATGGTTTGCCTCAAAACAAGAAAAGTTCTATTGGGATGCTATCCACTAATTACCTGAAAGATGGGGGAAATGTGTAGCTAGCGATGGACATTACTTTGAATAAAGCACTTTTGATGTTTCTCTTGAAATTATCCTGTTTTCTTTGATTACAAAATCCGCATTATTAACCGGTACACCTGGTAAGTCTTTCCTAGTGTTTGAAAACTGTTTATAAAGCCATATTGGAAAGGCCCTCTGAAGGCTTGGATTTTGTGTTAGAAAAAACACTAATTAGTTGAAACCCTCCAGTGAAGGTCATTGCTTTTCCCTCTAGCCAATTCATGTTGCAAATATGTTTCTCTCAGGGCCGGGCTTTTATGCTTACTGGGGAGACCTGTCCCCGAATTAGTGTCAGTGCTCTCATTGTCAGCACTGCACTCAGCTACTAAACTATGGGGCGTGGATTTGCTCTCTTCCCTTGAGAAGCTTTATGGACCCTGGTATCGACAGGCATTTATGGGTGCCAAGAAGAAACGTAGAAGGCACTGCTTACCTTCTTGTGGACACTTAAAAGTGGTGGGTACCATTGGATCGGAGCCCACCCTGCAGTTGAATCCTAGGACTCCTCCAAACGAATTCTGTGACACTCGGCAAGTCATTCAACTCCTCTGAGCCTCCATTTTTTCTATAAAACTGAGGTATTTCACAGGATTATTTTGAGACTTAAAGACATATTCAAGCAAAGAGCTTGGCACAGAGTAAGGAGTGGCCAGCTGGTGAATGGGACCTCCATAATTTGGTAAAGTCCCAAATGCATCTTGCATTTGCATTTTGGGCCATTAAATTGCCATCTCAGAATGGTGTGTGGGGGGTAGTCTTTCAGATCAAGAAATTTGGGCTTCCAGGTGTCCATCTCTTTATTTTTTTAAACTGAAAATGTACTTTATTTATTTACAACATTTTGTAAACATACTGTGCATTTTTAATTCAATAATAATTTTTTATATGGATTTATAGCAAACTCTATATAAAATTAGTAAATTAATACAAGAGTGAAGATGAATAGAGTAGAATAATTCCTGAAAATGTTAAATTATAGCACTCAATACAAAGACAGATAACTATCTGTACCATAAATATTTACATACCACAAAACTTTTATTCATCATTTTAAATATGCTATAAAACACATTTACAAAAAAGCATCAACATTAATTTTATTATAAACCAATGAATTACTCAGAGGAATATTTATTTAAACTTACTAAAAATCAGTAAATATTGCACCTGAGTTAAAAACTTATAAGCAAACAAAGCTATTGTTTATAAGGGCCAAAAAGTAAAGGAAACGCCTGGGAATACCGGGTGCTGTAGGCAAAAAAAAAAAAAAAAAAAAAAAAAAAAAAAAGTAAAGGAAAGGGCAGACAACACTTTCTGAAGACTGTCTACTCCTTGGTATTTTGAACAGCTTCCATAAATGTGACTCAACAACCTGTTGGACACTTCTATAGCTCAGGGCTACAGCTAAATCCATAGAATTATATCCAGTGTCGGTTTCATTTGTTGGGTCAGCTTCATTTTCTAAAAGCATTTTTACACATTTCACATGATTTCCATGTACAGCACAAAGCAAAGGTGAGCCTCCAAAAGTATTCATCAATGCCACAATCAAGCAGCACTTTGACAATATCTATGTAGCCGTTAGTACAGACCAGGGACAGTGTAGTCTCTCGACCTTTTCCTAGAAGCTGGGGATCAGCACCCTTCTGAAGGAGAAACTCTACTACAGCTATTTGCCTGTGCACTCCAGCCCACATCAGAGGAGTAAATCTGTCTTCATCCGTGTGATTGATATCATTTTCTTGTTCCATACAAGTGGCAAGTAGAGCATCTCTCACTGAGCAGCCAACTGTTGGACAGATAAAGAATTGCTAACAGAGGTGTGGTTGAGACCTCATTTCCTCTGTGTCTACTCGTTAGAGTAATTGACTGTTTTGTGGGTGAGAAGTGCTTTGTTGTAGAGGGACTGTAGACATGCCTTACTTGGATTCCTGGAGGAGATGTATGGATATTGCATTCAGCTTTAAATAGGACAGAAGCCACCTCCAGGTCAGAGTTTACTTGCTCTTGAATATTTTCACTATCCTTTTCATAAGGACTTCACAGATCGAGAACACATGCTCATATCAGATCAGTGAGGCAATATGCATTTCATTCCATGGCAACACCCTGAGCTGATGCTTCTGCATTTGACTCCAGCTGATGTCCTATTTTAATGCCAGTTGGACTATAACTGTTGGGACACTCTTCCGTTATCAGCTGGGCTCCCATGTCCAGATTTGCTGATGTAGCATGCTTTCAACTGTAGTTTCAGTAATGTAAACATTTCTTCATAATTTTCCCTTGGTTTTATAACAGTGGTATCCAGTGTATTCTTGGAGTTTGGATATTAAGAAATATCCGCAGCGGGCAGTCATGAGGCAGCAGGCGAAGGCCCACCAGGTGGGAGTGCAGGGCCTCACAACCACCTTCCATAGCCAACAGCAAGCGAGCAGGATCTTTTCCATTTGGGGTCACCAATTCACCGCAGACACTCAAGTCCCAGCTTGTTTTGATTGTGACGTCACTTCCGATTTCTTCTTTTGTTTCTGGACAAAAAGCATTCCACATCCTTGTCGTGGCAGCCAAGAGGATCTCCAGGTCCTTCCCGCCACTGCGCTTTGCTTTGCGGTGCTTACTGCCCAAGTACTACAGAGACATGGTCATTTCTCTGGACCACTGAGTCACTGCGCAAGGCCCAAGTCATGCCCCCAGGTCACATCTCCTCCTCCCCATCTAGGTGGTTCAACTCATTGGAACCTGGGGAAATTAAATTTTGCACCTGAAAATTTGGATTGGGTTAACCATATCACCCTTGTAACATGATTAAAAGATGATAAGAATGAAATGCTTTGAGTCCTTCCTGTAAGAATTTCTGGTTAAATGCACAATGTCCATTTCTTCTGTCAACTGCCAGGGGGCACCCCTTCTTACCAGAGTGTGCTGGTAAGAAGACTGTTAGCAGGACTTGTCCACATGATGCCTGGCAGGTGGGCACCTGCCTGTTCTGAGCGCTCTGCTGCAGGCCTGGCCATCACAAAGGGAGGCTTGTGAGTCCCAGAACCATCGGAGGAGTGGCTCAGTATTGATTTGCCCATCATTCCTCTAGTTGAAAAACAACCAGGGGTGAACTGATTTGGTGGATTTGTTTTCTCTTTAAGCCTTTCTCTTCAAAGGCTGCTAAAACCCACCATGTTCTTGCTCCTTTATAAGGCTCAACTAATGCCCAGTAGGTGGAGTTGGGGCTGAGCAGAACATGGGAAGGTTCTTGTCTGTTCAGAACTTGGGCTGGGGCTCGGTGCAAAATGAACCTTGGTTGTTTCCATTGGTGGGTGTGGGAGGCCTGGAATGAGCATGCGTGGTGGGGATAGGTGGTGCGGGGGGCGGGGGCAGCAAACACCTTCCTCACTGAGCCCTCTGAGGTGATATGGGCAGAAGACTGGAAGACCCTGAATGGAAGACATTTATGAGGGATTGGCCTCTGCTTCCTGCTGGGTCAGGGGCCTGGGAAGAGAGTGTGAATGGTGAGATCAAAGCCCACAGCACCCAAAACAATTTAAACCTTAGAATGGGACCCATCAGAGAAGCCCACAAATGACTAGAGCAGAATCAGGCATAGACTTGACTCCTGACCTTACCAGCTGTTTGGCCACTGGGAATCCCTTAACAGGGGAGTCTCAGACTCTTCATTTGTCATGGGACATACAAGGAAGGCATGACAATACTTACCTGGAAGGGTTGAGGATTTTATGAAACAATGTATATAAAACACCAGATATTACAAGTCTCTGACACATAGTAAGTGTTCAAAAAATGGTAATGTCAACTATCAATTTAGGGAGACATGTTATGGGGGGGGGTGTTGTGCTGTAGATGTACTGAAGTGCTAAGGAGATGCAGATCTGGTCATCAAATCTTCATCCCTGGGTGGGATTTGAGGATCTGGTTGTGCCTTGTGCTATGTAGTAAGACCCATCCAAGAGGCTGAAGGACCAGAGGCTCACAGAAAGCCCTCCAATTAGACAGTGATCTAGGATGATGGACACCTACCTTGTTGCTCAGGGAGGTGGGTGCCTCTGCTGGTGGGCCAGCACCACAGGGTGCCCATACCCTCAGGGCCAAGTTGTTTTCTTCCTTGATACTCTGACAAACACTCTCAACAGCAGGTTGCCAGGCCCCCATTTTGTCACATGGAATGGCATTTCCCAGACAAGTTGGCCTTTTCTTCTTGGCCATTCAGAGTGATAGCTGTGTCTTGGAGGCCCTGGGGACATTTTTCAATACTGGCTGTGGGATCAGTTTCCTCATCTAAAAAATGAGGTAATAATAGAACCTACTTCATAAGGTTGTTGGGAGGGTTGAATGTATTAACTCATGTTAATTGCTTAATGTACTTATAGTAAAGGCTCAGTAAATACTGGCTGTAATGTTATTACTATGGTTATTCTTTCTTCTACCTTCTTCTCCCCCTACAACTCTATCCTTTCCTTCCATCCCATACCTTTGATTTGGGTTCCAAAATGTTTCCAGGGAGAGCAGGGGTTTGTTGGGACTGTCATGTGGAAGCTATGTTCATCCTGTCCTCATCTCCCACCTGCCCACCTCTGTTCTGACCACTGAGCCAGCCCACTTTTCTTCCTATGTGCCTGGCAGCAGTCAGGTCTTGCTCTTCGTGAGGTTGGTCCCTACCATTGCAGGAGCTGGCAAGAGAATGTCCTCGTCTGACCTTGAGGATTGGGCCTTGGGGGCAAAGGGGAGATGAGCAGAGCCTTGGGTTAGGTGTGCACGGGGTTTCTCTGGGACAGCAGGGAGAACTCTCATAAAACACTGCCAATTCCTTTTATGGGATTTAGGGTGGAGATCCTACCACTAGGAAAAACTAGGCCTCTTGACCCTGACCATCTCATTTGCCCTTCCTTTTCCCCAGAAATATGGGGGTGTCCTGGTGGCCTGGGGGTACACACAGCTTGAGTATTCGTGACTCTGAGCTTAGCTTGAGGCTCCTCTATGGCTCATATGGAGTTCACAGTCCTGCTCCACACCCTTGGCTTCCAGTAGCGCTTGTTCCAGCCGGGCCCTAAGGCCCTGTCCCCTCCCTCTCCCTCTTCTGTGCCATCTGAAGGATGTGATGAGGTGGAGGTTAGGTGAATACAATGGCCACATACAAGATTCCCCAATTCCGTGTAGTTGAAATCGCTAAACTATAACAAATCTACCATCAGTAGCTCCATCCTCTCAGCCAGTAGAGATACTGTAAAAACACACTGGGAGAGGAAAACAGGAGGAGAAAAATGTGGCCAGTCCCTGCCAGTGGGACAGTCATTTTGGCAGCAGTGGAACTAAACCTCTGGCCTTTGCTCAACTGTCCTATCCTTGTGCTCTGTTGATGATGCCCCTCGTGGAACCGCCAACCGCCAACGGCTTGGCCAGCTCCAGAAAACAACCCGTCTCACAAATGGAAACTCTAGACAGGAAGTTTGGAAACCTTGCCCTGATTTCTGCGTGGGATGAGATTTTTTTCTCTATACCCAGCAGGCCTTTCCTATCAATATATTTCATTTTGGTGGCTTAGGGACTTCAGATTTGGGACACTCTGTTCACCGCCCCTTATTTCCCACTATTGGAAAGCTATTGACCATGCTGTTGACCATCTTTGACCTTTCTGGAATGCTGCCTAGTTCTCGGGGTGCTTTCATTTCTCTTCTCTTTTGACCTTCATACCCACAGATGTCACGACAGATGAGTACGTGGAGGTACAACCCACTCAAGGTCACAGAGATTGTTAGCAGCTAAAGAAAAATAATTCAGGTCCCCTAATGTCTGGCCTGGTTCCCTCATACTACTTGGGGAAAAGCTGGGGTCATGTGCAAGGGGCCTTGGGGATATGAGACCTGAGTCAGGTTTACCTGGAAGCCCAAAGACCAGAAATATCTCGATTTATTGTGCTTTGCAGATACTATGTTTTTACAGATCCAAGGCACAACCCTCCACCAGCAAAAAGATTACATCTCCCTTTATTGCAGTATATGTTTTATTGCAGTATCTGCTTTATTGCAGTGGTCTGGAACAGAACCCACAACATCTCCAAGGTGCAGTGCGTGAGAGAGATATTATACCTTCTCATTGAGATGGAGGCAGCAACAGCTTTTTGGTGGCAAAACCCACCATATAATTGCTGCTTTTGACCTTTCTGGAGACTTCCATATTGCAAGAGCATAGTTGGCTCCCCTTACCTTTTCCTGCACAGACAGTGCTGGTGCAGACAGGCAAGAGTCGGTGGCAGTCCCCAAAGACACTCCTTCAGGACTCAGGAAAGAGGCCAGGCTGTGTGCTGCTACCTGTTTCCCTGTCCTTTCCTGTTGCTCAGAAATTGCTCAGGAATGGTCTCAGGAGAGTCCTTGGCTGGTCTCTGTGGAGCATCCTCCCTTCAGCCATGCAGCTCACCCTATGGGTTGGACTGCTGTAGTGGGCTCCATACCAGGACTCAGGGCCGGGGCAGGGCTTGCACTGTGTTATGATGTTCTGTCTCTTGCTTCCCTAAGGGCAGATCTCATCTGTTTTCCTTTCCCTGATGATCCTTCGGACTGTTTATTAACAAAAGAGACCTCATGTCTTTAAGAGAGGGCTTTGCTCTCTCTGTCTCCTCCTGGCCCCTCGCAGAGCACCTGGCACAGAGTAAGGGCTCTCTAAATGGTAGCTCAATAAATCACAGCCCATTGTTCTTATGATCTCCCTTATTCCTCGGAACTCCAAAAGCAAGGGGGTGATGTCCCCATTTTATAGACGAGGAACCAGGTTTGGAGAAGCCTGCCTAGTCACACAGTCAGTGAGTTGGTGTGAACCCAGGCTTATCTATATCCCCAGTTGGGGCTCTTTCTGCTATACCAGCCTATACCCCTGCTGCCATGTTCACTCCAAGTCAAGCTGATTTCTGGGATTCCTCATTTTAAAAGAGTCTGGAATGTGACTTGGGGTCTAAGTAGCTATGGGACATGGCAAGAACTACGAAGGTATCAGAGCTCCAGCTTAGAATGGGACATGGCTTAGGGTAGGGAGTCAGGTCCAGCAGAAAAACAAGGCAGAAGCCAACTGTGTGGCCTGTACCTGTAGCAGAGATTAGGGGACTTGCCTCTGGCCAGCTTTAGAAATTGGGGGTGAGGTATAAATGAAGCCCAAGTACACTATGCATTCTTAGAGTCTAAGCCTACTTGGCTGTAAGCACTGTGACAAAAATAAAACAACAAAAGCAAAACAGCATCACAAGTGAAGTTGGGGAGAGGGGTTGCATTCAAGGCTTTGGGGAGGAACCATGAGTGTGGATGGGTTTTTGGATGGTGTGAGGTGACAGTTTGATAGTGAAGATTGCTGTACTGCAGACAATGGGGGTGAGAAGTGGGGAGATAACACTTCCAGCCTGGGAGGTGATGGTTGCAGCTGTGAGCGGGAATGAGTCCTTCTTGGAGGAGGCAGGAGAGAACTAGCCTTAGGGGTTTGACTGCAGGGGGTGGAAGGAGGGACAAGACTCTGCAGAGAGGGAGCCATGGGAAACGGTGGGAGAGCAGGAGACTGGAGGGTGGTGGGACGCACATGCAGAGACAGCCAGGAGGGAGAGAGCAGCAGTGCCAAGAGTTGAAATTCAAGGTGCGGAAAGGACACTGGATTTGGGAAGGAAGAAGTCATTGAGGACCCCAGGGAGCTGTGTCCTACTTTTCCACATTCCCCCCCTACAATTGCACAGTGAGAAGTTGTGCTCTGAGGGAGGGATCTGAGGTCCCCAGGGAGTAAGTTGTGTCCACTGTGCAGGACCAGTTAAGGCAAGAAGATGTCCTGGTTCATTTCAGAAAAGATACCAGCCACTGTGTTTTCTTCCCAGGCCTTGGTTCAGTTGACCACAATGGTCCCTTTCTTGCCCATTTCAGCAACTTAAGAGTTTACTCCATGATGTAAAAATAGTCTACCAGGCCCCAGGGACAAGGAGGGTGGCAGGCATCTGAAGTCAGCAGATAGCTTGGAGTCTGATTCCACATATTGACAGTCAAGGACTCTTCTTCTTCTTCTGCTTTTTTTTTTTTAAATTTGTTTTTATTGATTTCAAAGAGAAAGGGAGAGGGAGATAGAATCATTGACTGGCTGCCTCTTGCATGCCCTCTCCGGGGGTTCCAGCTTGCAAATCAGGCATATGCTCTGACTGGGAATTGAACCGTGACTTCTTGGCTCAGCCACTGAGCCGGGCAAGGACTCTTCTTTCCTTCAAAATGAGAGGATTGGGTAGATTTATGTGTTGAAGTAATTGGCCTTGACACTACACTGCTAAGCAGACATTCCCTATTTAAACTGTAGACACCGAGAAGTTGAGAAGTAGAAGGGTTTAATGAGTTGTCTGACTTTGCAAAGTGCTTTATAATTGCTTAGTTTATTAGTTTGTGGAGCGACTGTTAAAGAACTTTTAAGAGTCTCAAATTTGGGTAGAGACATAGTACTTAAGAATGAAAAATAGGTCATTAAAATAACAAAGGAATCAATATAATTATCTTCTCTGCCTGGCAGAAGCCTCCAAAGCTCAGAACAATTAAAGTTTGGGCTTCCAGTAAATTAGTCTCTTTACTACATGGCATCAAAGTCAATAAGTTGTAGGGTACTGACGCAGCCTTACAGCGCAGAACTGCTATGTTGTGGGGAGGTGGAGAGAGGTGGGTCCACATCCTGCCCCATCTTTGCTAAGGCACTCAACTCATTGGACTCGGAGCGTTGGAGGAAGTTGAGAGGGAAAGAATGAACAGAAGCGTGGCAGCTAGAGATCTGGAAAAATGTATGGACAAGATCACTTAACATTTCTGGGTCTTAGTTTCCATGCCAGAGTCCTCTTGGGGCAATAAACCCTCCCTTTCCTCCAGGTTTGTTGAGAAGGCTCAAAGAGATAAGATACAGGATAGGGCTTCAGTGCCATCAAGCACTATACACATACAGGTATGGCAAAGTCTCTCCATTTTTAGAAAATGTTGGGGTTTCAGCAAGTTCAGTAAGTAGCCACCAGCCGCCTCCCCATGTTCTGATTTAATTGCATTGAAGATTGCTTTTTTTAAAAAAATGATGGAGATGTGTTTGGAAAATATGGTTCCTACCTACAGGTGAGAGGGCTGTTACCCAAACTCAGGATTTGCTGGACTTGCCCATCCAGGCAGGCACAGGTGGCCCTGGAAAACCACAGCACATGGCCTTGGGCTCTGACACTCTAACATTTTCAGCTTTGATGAGAAGACTTGGCCCAGAGCTCCCAAGAGGACAAGGAGAGAGGGTGGGACTGAGCAAAGCATGTGCAGTTCCCGTTCCTAATCCACCGGTCTGGATTCACTCCCTATTCCCAGGGTGGGGTGACTGAGGGGCCCTGAAGAAACCAGAGACATACCCGTAATGAAGAACCCACTATACAGAAACTAGATGGCAGGGAGGAGATTTATCCCAACAGATATTGCCATTTAGAAGGAACTCAGCCTCCACGAGCTGAAGCTATGGGCTCTGAATTCATTAAAACCCATTTGCAGATGTTTCCACTTCCAGATATTTCCTGTCCATAGACCGTGGCAGATATATTGAGACATTGCTTTAGGAACATCTGGAGAAAGGTTGGCAAAGAGGACATATAAATAACATGCTTGGATAGAAAATTTCCTTTCTATACTGGAGACTTACTGATGTGTGGTCACTAAAAATGAACTCTTTGCTTTCATAGAACGCAACGATTTCTCATCCGAAGTGAATTATATTTAGAGTCCCACTTGGGTGGGGTGTACCTTCATGTATCATTTTACAGCTCGTGTAGAGTAATGAAGCCTTCTCTTTGGCGGGGGATGGGGAGGTAGAGAGAGACATCTCTGGATTCCTCTTTATAGCTGAAATCTCCACAGTGCTGGTGTCCACAAGTTAATGACTTGTGATTGCACGAGAAAGCAAACATTAATAGTTAACAGATTATTGCTATATTTATATACTTTGACTATCATGGCTAATCACTTGGTTTTACTAAGATGAACTGTTAATGCCAAAACCATTAGAATTTAATAAAAAATGATCATCTATTTGCCTTTCTAAGGGCTGATGACACTTTCAGTGACTTATACCTATAATCTCTCACACATAAACAAAATCTAACAATCATTGAGAGTAGGAATAAAAAATATATATATTGAGCTCTAGTTGATGATTTGCTAACCATTATTTCAAGATTAGTTGTGATGTGACAGTGTGTGTGTGTGTGTGTGTGTGTGTGTGTGTGTGTGATTATAAAAGTATATGAGCATATAATGTACTATAAAATGTTGGTGTTTGGAATTCCTTCTCTTAGCACTTCTTTTCAGTTTTATGTATAAGCCACCTGGGAATCTTTTTTAAATCCTGATTTCTGGGCCTCATCCTCCGGAAATTCTGTTTCTTTGTTATGGGGTGGGGCCACAACATTAGTAACAAAGAAACAGAATTTCCGGAGGATGAGGCCCAGAAATCAGGATTTTAAAAAGATTCCCAGGTGATTCTAATGTGCAGCCAAGGTTGAGAACCACTGCTTTAGAGGCTAATGTGTGCATGTGGTTAGGACATTTACTAAACCTGATTGTAGGTAAGTCACTTGCCCTCTTATCCTCTTTTTTTATCTGTAGAGTTAATGATATCATTAGGAATGCCTTAGGCTGCAAGTAAGAGGAAAATCTGGACTCAGCTAATAAAACATTTGGGAAATGTATTATCACATGAAGTAAGAAAGCAAAAGCTCCAATAGTTTCAGACACAGAATCAGGGCTCTGGGTGCCCTCTGGTTGACTCTCTGGGCTTGGCGCTCTCTCTATGGTGCCTCTGTCCTGAGGCTATATTCCCTCATGGTTGCAAGAAGGCTGCAGCAGTTCCAGGCATCAACTCCAGACCCATCTAGATCCAAAAGAGGGAGATACTCTCTCTTCCTCTGTGGCTTTTATTAAGAACAACAAAAAACAGTATTCTCACAAACAAATTCCCCCTCCCCACAACCAGCTGACTTTCTTTTGCATGTCACTGGCCAGAAATGTGTCACATGCCTGTACCTGGTGGGCCTACTTGATTAGCTTAGACCAGTGGTCGGCAAACTCATTAGTCAACAGAGCCAAATATCAACAGTACAATGATTGAAATTTCTTTTGAGAGCCAAATTTTTTAAACTTAAACTATATAGGTAGGTACATTGTTATTAACTTAATTAGGGTACTCCTAAGGCTTAGGAAGAGCCACACTCAAGGGGCCAAAGAACCGCAATGTGGCTCGCGAGCCGCAGTTTGCCGACCACGGGCTTAGACCAATAAGGACCCATCTCTTAGGTCAGCCCCTCCTGAAGTAATGGCCATATGGAAAAGGGTGAAACTTAAACAAAATTGGGGTTTATTAGAAACAGAAGAAGAATTTAAACAACAAAATAAACCCTATAGGATTCTTGTGAGGTATAAATGAGATAACCTATAGTTTAATGAGGGAACATATATAAAACTCTTCAAACAGTGCTTAGGACACGGGAAGTGCTATATATGTATTAGTTTACTGTGATAAATAAATGTCTCATTGGTAAGTCTCTGAGTTCCATACCAATATGAAATAGTAATATAACTGGTGTTTTATTAGAGGTAAAAGGAAACAGATGGATGTCAAAGATAAACAAGAGAGGAAATCTAGCTGATGCTCAGAGGCAAAGAGGAGACAGTGAGCACTTGGCCCATATTTGGGCATAGTCTTTATACTGGGAGGAGTTAGGGCAGCCTTCTAAGTAAAGGAAAATGATTGCCCAATGTGTTAATGAATTCCAGTCCCAATGGTCTCTTCTTTCCCACAGCTATTTTTTTTTTCACTAGTTGAAAGTGGCATTTAACTGCTGAAGTATTTTTAAAACAGCTGGCGGTCTCTTAAGCAAATAAAAAGTTTAGATTTTATTACTTTTGATGTGGGGAGGATGGAGGTGGAAAATCGTGTGTTGTGTGTCTCTGTATGTAAATTTAAATATCTGTTTATGAAAAACACATACACTTACTTATAAGAAACTATATAAAAGCTATAGCAATCCTAGCCAAGAAAAAGTAACAGAAAAAAATTGGCTTCTTGAAGCTTTTAGCTATAACTAAAAATAAACTTCCTAGTTCATGTTTGAAACATTACTCAAGAAAAAAATTTACTCTGTGTACCCTGAATGACTTTAGAGTTCATTTGTCATTCCGTGTGAGTTCGAGAAGGTTCCTGCTATATCTGATGGCATTTTATACCATTTGAGACAGGCTTTTGTTCTGGCCACTTGATATGGCATTTTATATGTAGCGAGTGACAGCTGTAAAACTACTTGTTCATGTCTTTAAAAGAGAAAAGGAAGATGCAGTTTTAAAGGTAAAAGCTTGTTTCACTTTAATGCTTCAAACTTTATTTTGATAGCCTTGAAGAGATTTGGAGGTTTGTTGATTGTTATGTATTTTTCTTAAATACAAAGCAAATTACTTTAAAGAGAGCGTGTCCATCTGATTTGTCATATCAAATCCTTTTCCTTCAGGGAAACCAAAGAAGACACAGAGAAATCTTGGAGCTCTTAATTCTGGCATAAAAACAGCATTTCTGTTTTCATCCTTCTTGGCCTTTTATCAAATTTTACTTCCAACCTTCTCAGAAAGCAACGTTCCATTATTTATAATCAACCTTGTAAAGCTGATGTTTGCCAATTCTCTCTGGTTTGGCACTGAGCATCTACAAGTCCAAATTATAATTTCTTCCTTTACCAGAGATTTTCAGTTCTTCCCACTCATACCTCCTCATAGGAAAATGATTGCCCAATGTGTCAATAGAGGGGTCAGAGGGGTATTTTCTACATTGCAGAGTACTGTCTTTGAAGTGAGACTGCAGCAAGCTGCAGAGCCCCATGGAGAGGACTGAAATGGAAACTGTACTGATTTCAGCTGATTACTTGGGATGACAGATCCTTTCTGCTTCTCTGGTGCTATGGGCTTCAGCTGCATTAACTTCCTAATGCAAAGTCCTCCTTTGGACATCAATCTAATGGACTTCACCAGCTGTCCTGAGTTGCTCCGGGCTTGAGAGCAAATACTGCGCAGGGCAAGGATATATTTATACAGTGATCACAGAGCCTTCAGGAAAAAGCAACAGAATAAACACCCAAATGATGTACACCAACATCTTTTCAAAGGCTCACAATGACCATATCTACTCATAGATTTGTTCTGTAGACTGTAGCTAGGATAATTTAAGGCTGGTGGAAGTTTTCCACCCTTTCTCCACTTTTCATGCTACTTGACTTTTCTTCTTTCAAGGAAATGTTAATCTTCGGGAAGGAGTTGCCCCACCTGCTGCTTCCTTTCCTGACGCATTCTTGGGAACAGCAGGTGTAGTGGGTAGCAGTCACTTGGGCAGGCAGCCTAGTGGTGTGTATACTGTTACTACTCTTGTGTCATTGATGTGGAAACTGAGACGTGGTGGGATTAAGCCACTTGCTCAAGCCACTGCGCTAGTGAGGCCACAATCTGGGCTGGGGCTTGGGTCTGTGGGATTTCAAAACCATGCTAGTGTGTAGCATCACTCAGAGCTGTTTCTGGGTGGTGGCGCTGTCTGGTAACTCCTTAAAGGATACTCATATTGTTAAGTGGAGGTTGTATTTCTAGGTTTTTCCCCTGCTGTTAGACACTTCTGTTCCCCCTTCTGCCTCCTCTCCTCCCACTGAGATATCATATTCTAAGAATACCACCCAAACTGTAAAGAGTAAGAAAGTTGGAAGGTTACCCCAAACTCCCTTTGCGTTTGTGCAGGCACTTTATACCTGCAGAATGCTTCCCGTTTCCTGTCCTCCTTGGTTTGGTCCATAGGGCTCCTTCTGGGTGTCAGGTCAGAAGTCTCAAGCTGGGGGCGGAGCTTGGGCAGCAGTTACTCTGGATCTGTGTTGACCGTTCCAAACTCTCGGCTCTAGGGAAGGGTTGTGCAGCCCTGACCCCTTCAAGGGCCTCCTGGCCATTTCCCACACCTCCCCACTGCCAAGTTCCCGCCACACCTTGTGTTCCGACTCTGCATAGTTTGTCATTGTGGCAGGAATGCTTCTTGAGCCTGTCACAAAAACACTAGTCATACATTGAGTATTATGGGCTTTGGTCTATTGGATTCACATGGATTAAGTCTGGAATATCACATTCTAAACCTCTGTGCATGGAAGTGCCTTCTCTGGGCCAATAAGCAGAGGAACCTGGAACCCAGGGAGGGGAATTTCCACCCTCTGAGGCACCAGGACCCAGACACATTCTCCACTTTGTCTTTCTCCATTCTGGCTCCCTTCCTTATCCCCTCTCCCCCATCCCAAACATACACAAAGGAAACACTAAAAAACAATACAATAATACGAAGAACTGGAGAGCTGAAGGACAGACACAACAGATATTCAAAAGACATATGTCTATTCTTTTCATTGCTTTCCCCCTCAAGGACAGTACAGTTATGTTGAGAAAACCCTTAAGAATGGGGAGAAAATTTTAATTTTCCTTGGGTCTCACATGCAAGCATTCTGAGTGCATGTGACACAGTGGTAAACTTGAGCTGGGAAGAGGCTCCAGCCCTGGGTTTGACCCCGACCAGCCCTGAGATCCAGGCCATATCATCAACCCTCTCTGGGGCTCAAGCTTTTTTACTGTAGCCTGAAGGTACCTTTCAGCTCTGATATTCTGTTGTTTGAGCAGAGGAGATACTGTGTCCACAGGGATGGTTTCTCACAGGCTGATCCTTGGCTCACCCTGATGCTGTATATGCAAATGGTAGAACTCTTGGCTAATTAGTATTTGAGTGTCTATGATAAGCCAGGCACTGTGTTAGGAAATCATAAAGCATATTTCTGTTCTTTGCAGCTTGTAATGTGGTGGATGAAATGGCAGTGGGGGCCATAGCTAGTTTACAGTGAAGTGGGGCAGCTGTAGTAATCTATTGGTTAGAGTCTAAGATTTAATTCTTCAGTCCCCCATGTATGTATATCTGCTGTTTCTGTCTGCCTCTTGCTTTTGGCAAGGGCACCCCGACTTTCCTGTGGCCACCCTTTCCCACTGGGTTGATCACATTCCTGTGATCTTGGCCTGGCCAAGAACTCATATCCTGGCTATCGTCAGTGGTTAAAGAAATGGGCAGAAACCTAAGCCAGGCCAATTAGACTTTTGTTGTAACTATAGGAACAGAGCCTCCCAAGCTGGAAAAATGTATGCTTGATGCTGCTTCTGGCCGTCTTACCATGACAGGGGCCAGACCCACTGAGATGAGGTTGTCACAGGGGGAAGCAGAGCAGAGGAGGAGGGAGGGGCTGATGGCACTGTCAGCTCACCTGAGTCCAGCTCTGCCCGCATCTAAAACGAGGCCAGGACTTGTCAGTCATGTAGGCCAGCATACGGATCTTTTTTCCCTGCTGAAGTTTTAGATGAGTTAATGTCACTACGATTGAGTCACAGTCCACACTACTGTTTAGGCACTACTGCCTTCCTGCCACATTCTCTGGGCAGTCCTTTAACCAGTTAGGATGCAGTTGAGTCCATTAAGATGCATTTGACTTCAAGACCTTACCCAAAGCAGCGTAAATGGTAGGTGTTATCGGTCTCCTGTAACAAGCTGAGGGCAGCATGGGTCCAGGATTGGTACTTACTGTCACCAGAGCCTCAGGTTGTCAGGGCCCTGGCACTTGCTGGGTTGCCCTTAAGTTTGTCCCGGTATGGTACAAAGTTGCAGTTCTAGAAATGGCTTTCTCACAGGGCTGCTTTATCCCAAATGATAATTTCTCCCAAAATTTCTTCATAGTTTTGTATTGTTGGGTTTCTTCGGTTTGTTTGCTTTTTTTGTTTCTTTTCATTTTATTATTATTATTTTTTTTAATCCTCACCTGAAGATATTTTTCAATTGGTTTTTAGACTCAGTGGAAGGGAGGTAGGGAGACAAAGAGAGAGAAACATCGATGTGAGAGAGACACATCGATTGGTTGCCTCCCATATGCATCCCGACCAGTGCTGGGGATTCAGCCTGAAACCCAAGTATGTGCCCTTGACCAGAATTGAACCCGGGACCCTTCGGTCTGCTGGCCAACACTATATCCACTGAGCCAAACCAGTGAGGCCTGGTTTTTATTTTACTGGCTCCCTTCCTTATCCCCTCTCCCCCATCCCAAACATACACAAAGGAAACACTAAAAAACAATACAATAATACGAAGAACTGGAGAGCTGAAGGACAGACACAACAGATATTCAAAAGACATATGTCTATTCTTTTCATTGCTTTCCCCCTCAAGGACAGTACAGTTATGTTGAGAAAACCCTTAAGAATGGGGAGAAAATTTTAATTTTCCTTGGGTCTCACATGCAAGCATTCTGAGTGCATGTGACACAGTGGTAAACTTGAGCTGGGAAGAGGCTCCAGCCCTGGGTTTGACCCCGACCAGCCCTGAGATCCAGGCCATATCATCAACCCTCTCTGGGGCTCAAGCTTTTTTACTGTAGCCTGAAGGTACCTTTCAGCTCTGATATTCTGTTGTTTGAGCAGAGGAGATACTGTGTCCACAGGGATGGTTTCTCACAGGCTGATCCTTGGCTCACCCTGATGCTGTATATGCAAATGGTAGAACTCTTGGCTAATTAGTATTTGAGTGTCTATGATAAGCCAGGCACTGTGTTAGGAAATCATAAAGCATATTTCTGTTCTTTGCAGCTTGTAATGTGGTGGATGAAATGGCAGTGGGGGCCATAGCTAGTTTACAGTGAAGTGGGGCAGCTGTAGTAATCTATTGGTTAGAGTCTAAGATTTAATTCTTCAGTCCCCCATGTATGTATATCTGCTGTTTCTGTCTGCCTCTTGCTTTTGGCAAGGGCACCCCGACTTTCCTGTGGCCACCCTTTCCCACTGGGTTGATCACATTCCTGTGATCTTGGCCTGGCCAAGAACTCATATCCTGGCTATCGTCAGTGGTTAAAGAAATGGGCAGAAACCTAAGCCAGGCCAATTAGACTTTTGTTGTAACTATAGGAACAGAGCCTCCCAAGCTGGAAAAATGTATGCTTGATGCTGCTTCTGGCCGTCTTACCATGACAGGGGCCAGACCCACTGAGATGAGGTTGTCACAGGGGGAAGCAGAGCAGAGGAGGAGGGAGGGGCTGATGGCACTGTCAGCTCACCTGAGTCCAGCTCTGCCCGCATCTAAAACGAGGCCAGGACTTGTCAGTCATGTAGGCCAGCATACGGATCTTTTTTCCCTGCTGAAGTTTTAGATGAGTTAATGTCACTACGATTGAGTCACAGTCCACACTACTGTTTAGGCACTACTGCCTTCCTGCCACATTCTCTGGGCAGTCCTTTAACCAGTTAGGATGCAGTTGAGTCCATTAAGATGCATTTGACTTCAAGACCTTACCCAAAGCAGCGTAAATGGTAGGTGTTATCGGTCTCCTGTAACAAGCTGAGGGCAGCATGGGTCCAGGATTGGTACTTACTGTCACCAGAGCCTCAGGTTGTCAGGGCCCTGGCACTTGCTGGGTTGCCCTTAAGTTTGTCCCGGTATGGTACAAAGTTGCAGTTCTAGAAATGGCTTTCTCACAGGGCTGCTTTATCCCAAATGATAATTTCTCCCAAAATTTCTTCATAGTTTTGTATTGTTGGGTTTCTTCGGTTTGTTTGCTTTTTTTGTTTCTTTTCATTTTATTATTATTATTTTTTTTAATCCTCACCTGAAGATATTTTTCAATTGGTTTTTAGACTCAGTGGAAGGGAGGTAGGGAGACAAAGAGAGAGAAACATCGATGTGAGAGAGACACATCGATTGGTTGCCTCCCATATGCATCCCGACCAGTGCTGGGGATTCAGCCTGAAACCCAAGTATGTGCCCTTGACCAGAATTGAACCCGGGACCCTTCGGTCTGCTGGCCAACACTATATCCACTGAGCCAAACCAGTGAGGCCTGGTTTTGTTTTATTTTAGATCAGAAAGAAAAAAATTCTACTTGCAGCCCTTTAGCGGAATTGGCTTTATGTTTCTGTTAAAGAAAAACTAAGTCTGACACTAGTTAAAGGTGGTAAAGACAGATTTCATTCAGTGTTACTGAAGGAAGGGAAATGGACTTAAGTATCTATAGAACTAGGCTCCACTCTGATCCATGCAGAAGTGACTGGGAGTTTAAAAGGCAGAATTTGGAGGAATGAGTAGAGGCTTGAATGGAGACAGGGAAGTGGACAATTACAAAAAGCAGGTAGTTGGTCAGCTTGATGAGGCCATCTGGGTTTGCTAACTGGTGCTTGTTGAAGTTAGGCTCCTATCCTCCTACAGAGACTGGGAGACAGGGGTCCTGTCCTTCCTGATGATGACATTTCAACAGAATGGCTTTTAGGTCCTTGAGAAGGACACTCCTGCATTGTAGGAGAGACATGGACATCTCAAAGAGACAGAGGAAGGATTCACAATTGTAAGTTTTTAACAAAAATGCTTTAAGAAAAGGGAAGACAGGGCCTCTCAGGTTGTTGGCTGGAAAAAACTGTAAATTCAATTGGGAGCCTTGAATTTTTTCAGACAAGAACTCAAGGGGGCTGGGTCGTCCCAGGGGCATGGCCTTAGGCTGCAGGAAGCCATGTTAGAGTTTGCTCAAGTCACTTACTAGCAGTGGGGTGGGGTGGACGGAATTGTTTGTGCCAAAAGTTGCAGTTCTGTTTTTAGTTGTGTTACTCCTCACCTGAATATTATTGTTCCATTGATTCTTAAAGAGAGTGGAAGGGAGGGAGAGAGGCAGATAGAGAAACATTGATGTGAAAGAGACACATTGATTGATTGCCTCCCGCACACATCCTGACTGGGGCTGGGGTTTGAGCTTGCAACCAAAATATGTGCCCTGGACTGGAATCGAACCCAGGACTCTTTAGTCCGAGGGCCAACGCTCTATCCATGAGTCAAACTGGCCAGGGCAAAAGTTGCAGTGCTTATAGGCCAATGTTGAAGCCTCGTTTGGAAAAAGGCTCAGAGGAGCTGACTAAAGTACGGTCAAGGAAAGAGTGTCATTTCCTTGGCCAGAATTGCATTATCAGTCCCCGATCAACCAAGCCACCAAAAGCTCTTTAGTGGCAAAAGAATTTTAACATTTCATTATTAGTTTAGAGTCTAACCTTGGACTCACCTTCTGGAGCTGGGAAGGGCATTTTCTCTGAGCCCAAGACTGGGAGGAAGGTGACAAAATCATGGTTCCATGGACAGGAAGAAGGGATGAGGAGTGGTTTGGGGTCTACACTGGGTTCCTGTGCCAACTCCCCAGCTGTGATGATGGGTAGAGGGACAATTATTGTCCATCTTAACCATAGTCTTGCTCCATAGAAATGCCAGGTGGAGAAAAATTGGTCTGAAGAGTACAATTTGTTTAGCTCTCTCAGAGACAGCCCAGTATACCTTGAAAGGCATAGAGTGATGGGATAAGAAAGTTTCTTGCCCTGGCCAGATGGCTCAGTTGTTTGGAGTGTCATTCTGTACACCAAAAAAGGTTGTGAGTTCAATTCCCAGTCATGACACATATCTAGGTCCTGGGTTTGATCCCCAGTTAAGGTGTGTACGGGAGGCAAACAATCACTATTTTACTCTCACATCGATGTTTCTCTCTCTCTCTCTCTCTCTCTCTCTCTCTCTCCCCCTCATCCTTGGGTGAGGATTAAAAAAAATAAAGTTTCTCTTTTTTATTTAAAAAATGTATTTTTATTGATTTTAGAGAGGAAGGGAAAGGGAGAGGGAGAGAGAGATAGAAATATCAATATTGAGAATCATTGATCGGCTGCTTCCTGCATGCCCCCTACTAGGGATCCCGCAACCTGGGCATGTACCCTGACCAGGAATCAAACCCGTGACCTTTTGGTTCATAGGTTGATGCTCAACCACTGAGTCACGCTGGCCGGGCTCTTTTTTATTTTTGACCATGGAGATGGTGGTTTGGCAGAACAGCAACATAGTGGTTACAAGTCCCTGAAACAAGGATGAAGTTATTGAATCTGGGTCTTGGTTACAAACCAGATAATCCACAGTGCTCACTTCGAACTTACTTCACTCTCCTCATTCCCAATATCCTGCCATAATAACTGCAGATAGGCCTAGAGATAACTTGGTTTTGCCTCAGAAAGGTGGTATTTTCAGACAGAAATCAGAATCTAAGTGATAGAGTGGAGGGAGGAGTGGAATACTAGTCAGAGGGTTTTCTTAAGCAAAATACTACAGGTTGCCTAACACATATTTCTTTGAAAAGTGAATTATATTTTACCTGCATCAGGACAGCTTGATATTTAAAAGCGTCTTATACTCACCCTTTATGGAAATGGAAGTAAACAATTTTGGTGACTCATAACTCTATTTGGTATACTAAGGAATCTAGATACCAGACACATCCAAACAATTACAGAATTATTCTAAAACATTTTAAAAATAAATAAGTGATCAAAACAATTGAAGCACAGTTTGCTGTTGTGTGTGGTGTGTGGTGATTGTGTGGAGTACTGGGCTGGGAGTGACAAGTGGTGATGGCTAGGTGGCCAGTCTCCATGCAGAAAACAGAGAGGCAGATGGCAATGGACATTTGCAGGCCTGTCATCGAAGTCTCATGGGTGACACGTGCATCAAGACTGTCTGGGTCCCCCCCGGCCAGCATGGCTCAGTGGTTGAGCATTGACCTATGATCCAGGAGGTCACAGTTCAATTCCTGATCAGGGCATATGCCTGAGTTGCGGGCTTAATCCCCAGTGTAGGGCTTGCAGGAGGCAGCAGATCTATGATTCTTTCTCATCATTGATGTTGCTCTCTCTCTCCCCCTCTCCCTTCCTCTCTGAAATAAATAAAGATATATTTTTTTTAAAAAGACTGTCTTGGTCCCTTATATGTTTTCATTTATAACAGTGGTTTTAGAGTGTTGGATTATAATTGGGCAAATATATATTACATTCAATAATTTGTATCATGGAAAGATAAACAAAATATTTCAAAAACAAAAACATTTGGGTTGGATGAAGTCTTTTACGAAGCATGTTTGTTTGGAGTCAGAATATCCAAATTCTGATGACTTAGAGTAGGTCAGAAAATGGGCGTTCTACTACAGCATTTGTTTTCTAAGTGAAGATCTTCAGACATTACATAGCATGATTTCCCCACACTAGACTAGAGATCAGCAATTGGGCCCACAGGCCAAATCTTGTCAGCTGGTTGCATCCAGCCCACTGCCTATTTTTGTATGGCCCCCAGCTAAGTATGGTTTTTACATAAAAAAAATTTTTTTGAGACTCATGAGAATTGTGTGAAATTCAAATTTCAGTGTGCATACGTAGATCAGGCTTTCTGGGCTCACAGCTGGGTGGCCATTGCCTATGCGTGAGGGTGCTTTGGGGCCCAGTGCCCTGGATGAGGGGTTGTCAGAGGCCGTGTGGCCTGCAAAGCTGAACGTATTTACTAACTGGCTCTTTCCCCAAAGCACTTGCTAACTCCCGCTAGACCCTTTCAATGGCTTCTGTTATTCTCCTCTTCCCACATAGGAGGTCCTTTCTTGGGGTCAGTCCTTCTGAACAGTCCCTCAGCTGAGTGGCTGTAAGATCCCTGAGGCTTTTTGGAGCCACAGTCCCACAGGGTTAAAACCTGAGTGAGGGGGCACGGGGCAGGGTGGAGGTGGGCAAAAGGGGTGGGGACTGGGGAACATCTATAATAGCACCAACAATTAAGAATACTTAAAAAACAAACAACCTGAGTGAGCCATGCGCTTAGCTCCTTATCCCTCAAGTCAGCATGAGGCTCGAGAGAGGTTCCCTGCCCACGTTCACACAGTGGGTGCTGAGGACAGACTAGTAACTGCTCCATGGTATGCCTGTGAGAAGGTGATCAACCACTTCCTATTTTCCTCGCGCTTCAGTCCATATCAGTACTTTACTTGCATGTGTATATTTTAATCTTTTTTCTTTTACTTCTTCAGTATTCCCCACATATGTACTCCTTAGGGATGTGATGAGACAGGCTAAGGGTGGGCAGAGGGACCCAGGAGGATTATCATTTGGATCATAGGTGCAGCGTGCACACAGTGCAGAGGTTGCATGGATGAGAATTTGCTTCACTCTGCAGAGGTTGGGGTTAAGAACCGTGATCAGGGATGGCTTTGAGGAGGTTATACCTGACTTGGGCTCTCAAAGCAGATAAGGGACACTGGATATGCAATGGCACCAAGTCATAAAACACTTCCATGCATTTGTAGACTTTAAATAAGTTCAACATTGCTAAAGAATACATTTCAAGATGGGGTAGAGGGAGGGAAAAGGTATAGCTAGAAAGATAGGCAGGAACTCAAGTATAAAGAGATGGCATGGGCCCGGCCAATGTGGCTCAGTGGTGAAGTGTTGACCTATGAACCAGGAGGTCACAGTTCGATTCCCAGTCAGGCACATGCCTGGGTTTTGAGCTCCATTTCCAGCGGGGTGCATACAGGAGGCTGCTGATCAATGATTCTCTCTCATCATTGATGTTTCTGTCTCTCTCTCCCTCTCCCTTCTCTGAAATCAATATATGTATATATAAGATGGCACAGGCTAGTTTAGAGCTTCATCCAGCTGATGCCATCAAAACATTTCAAGCAGGAGATGAATAGTCTTAGTTCTGCTTCTAACTAGTTCTCTAAGTGCAGCTGAGGATACTTACTGCATCTCAGGGCAGGGTTAGCTAAGTGTTAGTAGTAATTATTGTTGAGTTTGGGGATTGTCCTCATTCATTACTTCATTAAATTATTCATTCAACTAATATTTATTGAGGGCCCACTTTGTGCTGGGGACTGTTCTAGAAACTGAGGACAGAGCAGTGAGCTAAATAAAGCCTTTTCCTCCTGGGGCTCACACCCTAACTAGCTATTTTTGGCTGTTCATTGTTTGGCTACATAGAAGGTTTGAGAAGGACCACACGGTCCTGTTTTTTGGTTTTACTGGATTTTAGCACACTCATTGTGGCTCTGATCTCTGTGTGGCCTCAAGAAGTCATTTCCTATTTTGCACCTGTGTTTCTTTACCTGTCAAATGGGCATAATCATGGCCATCTTTGGTGAACACAGCAGGAGACTGAATCAGATGTTGTGTAGATGGGGGTCGAATTAAAAAGAGGAGTTCTCAAGAGAACACAAGGTATCCATTCTTTATTCAGTCTTGGCTTAAACCATTTTTGGCTATGGCTTGCACAAAGAACATTTTAAATCCAAACAGATGTTTCACAAAATTATGAAAGTGATGCCCTGATACTCTGTCTATTCTATCCTGCTTTATTTACAAATGTTGGTAGAGACCTGCTACATTGATTTCATAGCCCACTGCACCTGGATCACGCACAGCCTCTGGGCTAAGAAAAACTGCCGTAAGTTGAACATTCCTTGCCAGCAGGGTTTTAAACATTATTTCTCCCATTTCTCACTGAGTACTTGTTGATGGATTGTTTCAGCCTCTACTTGGCCTTTTATAACCTAACCAACTGTTCACAAACTGAGCCATGGGTCACTCAGTCTGTATTATCAGGGAACCAGTCATGCATACCCCCTATACTCTGTGCATGAGGTGACCCTAGCTGCCCTGTCATCATCATTCCAGTTGAGCATTAACTGGAGTCAGATATGGTGGGTGGAAAGCCATCCATCCCCCCTCTTCTCCCCCCCGCCCCGTTCCTTCCACAGGGTCTTGCTGTCAGCTCTGAATAAATGATCGTGATAGGACACCTTTCCCCAGAGAGAACCACAGGTCTGAGCTTGTGCAGCCAGCTCTGGTTGGGGTGCATGGGTTCCTCTAAGGAAGGGTGAGGAGGTGGTAGGTTTAGAAATGTTTGTCTTCCCTATTCTAATATGTACAGAAAAGCCAGGATAAGGGGGAAAATGACAATCAAATGCATATTTTTCTAGGGTTCACCAACTCCAACATGTTAAAGCATTTCACATTGTTTGTTTTGATAGAGAACACTTCTTCTGCTGGTTGCCCCGGAGCTGATCTCAGTCCCAATGGCTAGAATCTGAGGGTGATGGAGGATTGCCTTCCTTTAGATTCTGGCTTAGTGTCTCAGCAGAGCCGTGCCCCTTCTTTATTCTCAATTGAAACAACCTGACTCCTCAGGTTGATTCACTCTTGCTCTTAAATATACTAGTACGCTGCTTCAGGCTTCCTGGGGTGCTTTGGAGAGAGTTTTCTGTTAGATTGAACTCTGAGGCCTGAGGCCCTATTGATCATATTTAGTTTATTTATTCATCCCACAAGTCTTTTCTCTCTCCTCCCCTATTTCACTAACTGGTGAAATAGGTCTTGATTCTCCAGAGTTGGAGTGCAAGGAATTGGGGGAGGAGAGGTGAAGGGAGTAAGAAAGGTCTTACTTAATTGGTACTATATGAAACTGGATTAGTGCTTTCTGGGCCAGACTACATGTTTGGTTTTTTAAAATATTTTATTTTTCAATTACATATGTCATACAATATTATTTTACTCTCAGGTGTACAGTATAGTAATTATATATTTATACTAGAGGCCTGGTGCACAAAATTCGTGCACGGGGTGGTGGGGAGTCCTCAGCCCAGCCTGAACCCTCTCCAATCCAGGACTCCTTGGGGGATGTCCGACTGCCTCTCGCAATCTGGGACCGCTGGCTCCTAACTGCTCGTCTTCCTGCCTGCCTGATTGCCCCTAACCCCTCGGCCTGCCTGCCTGATCACCCCTAACTGCTCCCCTACCGGCCTGATCACCCCTAACTGTTCCCTTGCTGGCCTGATTGCCCCTAACCACCTTTGCCTCGCCCTGCACCCAGGACCCAGGATTCTCCCCTCTGGCCGGTCGCAGGCACATGGGACATGGCCATAGCCACCCAGGACCCAGGCCAGCTTCACCCGGGCCAGCTGCAGCCACAGGTGCCTGGGACCGTGGGGCAGGTGGCTTGTCCTTCTCCCGGGCTGCAGGTGCAGCCACTGGTGCCTGGGGCTGTGGGGACCAAGGGACATGTGGATTGTCCCTCTCCTGGGCTGCAAGCACAGGCACAGCCACTGGCGCCTGGGACCGTGGGGCAGGCAGCTTGTCCCTCTCTTGGGCCGCATTCTGGCTGGTCCCCATTCCTCTCTCTTGAGCTCGTTTGTGCCTAGCTGGTTCCCATTCCTCTCTCCCCAGTGTTGAGTGTCTGAGCCAATATGGCATGAGGGTGTGATGACCATTCGCATATTAGCTCTTTATTATATATATTAATTTATGAAGTGATTACCCCCATAAGTCTAGTTCCCTTCTAACACCATACATAATTATTACAGTATTATTGACTATATTAGAGGCCCAGTGCACGAAATTCATGCAGGGGGGCGTGTCTCTCAGCCTGGCCTGCACCCTCTTGCAATCCAGGACTCTTTAGGGGTTGTCTGACTGCCGGTTGTCGGACATCCCTCTCGCAGTCTGGAACCGCTGGCTCCTAACCGCTCTCCTGCCTGGCTGCCTGATCACCCCTAACCACTTGCCTGCCTACCTGATT
>NW_005368707.1:6673351-6703686 GCF_000412655.1 Myotis brandtii | reverse complement strand
CTGCCTGATCACCCCTAACCACTCGCCTGCCTGCCTGATCGTTCCTAACTGCTCGCCTGCCTGCCTGCCTGATCTCCCCTAACAACCTCTGCCTCAGCCCCCACACCCGGGACCCAGGCTTCCCTCTTCCAGCCAGCCGCAGGCAACCAGGACCCGGCTTCCCTCCCTCTGGCCAACTGTAGGCACCCGGGACCGTGGGCGGCTTCCCCCAGGCCAGCCACAGGCACCCGGTATCGCAGGCAGCTTCTCCCGGGCTGGGCCCTGGCTTTGTCAGGAAGGATATCTGGTCTAGCTAGTCTAATTAGCATATTACCCTTTTATTAGTATAGATTCCCTATTCTGTACTTTGCATTCCCATGACTGTTTTCATAACTGGCACTTTGTACACCTTAATCCCTTCCCCTTTTCAGCCACCACCACCACCCCCCAACCCCTCTCCCAAACTGTGACTATGAGTTTGTTTCTGCTTTGTTTGTTCATTTATTTTTTTGTATGTGTTTTTAGATTCCATATATAAGTGAAATCATATGGTATTTGTCTTTCTCTGACTTATTTCACTTAGCATAATACCTCCTAGGCCTTCTAGGACCATCTATGTTGTAGCAAATGGTAAGGCTTCAATCTTTTTTATAGCTGAGTAATATTCCATTGCATATATGTACTACATCTTCATTATTCAATTGCCTGTCAATGGACACTTAGGCTGCTTCCATATATTGGCTCTTTTAAATAATGCTGCAGTGAACATAGGGGTGCATATATGTTTTTGAATTAGTGTTTTAGATATCTTTGGATAAATACCCAGAAATGGGATTGTTGGGTAATATAGTAGTTCTATTTTTAAAATTTGGAGGAAACTCCATACTGTTTTCCACAGTGATTGTACTAATTTCTAATCCCACCAGCAGTGTATGAGGGTTCTCTTTTCTCCACATCCTTACCAACACTTGTTGTGTGTTGATTTGTTGATGGTGGCTATTCTGACAGGTGTGAGGTGGTATCGCATTGTGGTTGTAATTTGTACTTCCCTAATGATTAGTGACTTTGAGCCTCTTTTTTGGGGGGTGGGGGAAGAAGAAGGATTTATGATAGTCATTTATTCCCAGTAGTAAAATAAGCATCGGATCGGCACTTGCATGTAGTGTGTTGGGGGAAAACTGTCTTGTTAAGGTAACAGGCCTTCTGTTTGTTTTATATGCCCCTTGAATCAAGAAATCAGAATGGGACAATACTTTGTTTTCCAGAGACTAAATCTGTAGTCTTTCTTACAGTCTAAGACTCCTGATCCTTTTCTTCTAGTATACCCATTACACCAAAGCAAAGCCATATGTAGCCACAAGAGGAGCAGGTTAATGTGCTGTAACTATGAAGATAGCCAACAGTAGGAGAAAATGCAGTCTTCTGGTCTTTTGTCCCCACCTCTCCATTTCTTTCTAGAATAGCTTGGCTTTATTCGAGCCTCTTTTCATATGTCTATTGGCCATCATATGTCCTTATTAGAGAAGTGCCTATTCAGGTCCTCTGATCATGTTTTAATTAGATTGGGTTGTTTTTGTTTTTTGTTTTTTTTTTGTTTGGTGTCAAGATGTATGAGTTCTTTAAAATTTTGCATATTAACCCCTTATCGGATGTATCATTGTCAAATACCTTCTCCCATTCAGTAGATTGCCTTTTTGTTTTGTTGATGGTTTCCTTTGTTTTACAAAAACTTTTTAGTTTGATGTAGTCCCATTTATTTATTTTTTCTTTTGTTTCTCTTGCCTGAGGAGACATATCCAAAAAAATATTACTAAGAATGATGTCAAAAATTTTACTGTCTGTGTATTCTCTTAGGAGTTTTATGGCTTCAGGTCTTACATTTAAGTCTTTAATATATTTTGAGTTTATTATTGTATATGATATAAGGAAGTAATTCAATTTCATTCTTTTGCATGTGTCTGTATAGTTTTCCCAGTACCATTTAAAAAATATATATATTTCATTGATTTTTCACAGAGAGGAAGGGAGAGGAATAGAGAGTTAGAAACATCCATGAGAGAGAAACATCGATCAGCTGCCTCCTGCACACCCCCTACTGGGGTTGTGCCCACTACCAAGGTACATGCCCTTGACTGGAATCAAACCTGGGACCCTTCAGTCCACAGGTCGACGCTCTATCCGCTGAGCCAAACCAGTCAGGGCCCCAGTACCATTTTTTAAGAGGCTATCTTTACCCCGTTGTATATTCTTACCTCCTTTGTCATAGGGTGAGTTTATTCTTACCTCCTTTGATCATATAGGGTGAGTATATTTCTGGGCTCTCTATTCTGCTCAGTTGATTTATATGTCTGTGTTTATGCCAGTACCATGCTATTTATGATTACCTAAATAGCCTTGTAGTATAGTTTGATACCAGATAGTGTGATACCTCCAACTTTGTACTTCTTTCTCAAGATTGCTTTTGCTATTTGGTGTCTTTCATAGTTTCATATAGATTTCAGGATTATTTGTTCTAGTTCTGTGAAAAATGCCATTGGTATTTTGATAGGGATTGCATTGAATCTGTAAATTGCTTTGGGTAGTATGGACATTTTAGTGATGTTAATCCTTCACGTCCATGAGCAAGGCATATTCTTCCATTTATCTGTATTTTCTTCAATTTCTTTCTTCAGTGTCTAATTTCTTTCTTCATTATCTCATAGCTTTCCAAGAACAGTTTTTTTTTTTTTTTTACTTCCTTGGTTAAGTTTATTCCTAGGTATTTTATTCTTTTTGAGGCAATTGTAAATGAGATTGTTTCCTTAATTTTTTTCTGATTGTTATTGGTCTATAAAGATGCAACTGATTTCTGAATATTAATTTTGTCTTCTGCCAGTTTACTGATTTAATTTATTCTATTAGTTTTTTTGGGTGGCTTTTAAAGGGTTCTCTATATGCAGTATCATGTCATCTGCAAATAATGAGTTTTACTTCTTCCTTTCTAATTTGGATGCCTTTTCTTTCTTTTTCTTATCTGATCGCTGTGGCTAGGACTTCCAATACTATGTTGAATAAAAATGGTACAAGTGCACATCCTTGCCTCATTCCTGATCTTTAAGAAGAAGCTTTAAACTTTTCACTACTGAGTATTTGGCTGTGGGTTTATCATATATGGCCTTTATTATGTTGAGGTATGTGCCCTCTATCCCCACTTTACTGAGAGTTTTTTTTCATAAATGGATGTTGGATTTTGTCATATGCTTTTTCTGCATCTATTTATATGATCCTTCATTTTCTATGTGGTGTTTAATGTTGATTGTTTTATGATATTGAGCCAGCCTTGAATTCTGGGAATAAATGCCACTTCATCATGGTGTATGATGTTTTTAATGCATCACTGAATTCAGTTTTGTTGAGAATTTTTACATCTATATTCATTTGTGATATTGGCCTATAATTTTCTTTTTTTGTAGTGTTTTTGTCTGGTTTTAGTATCAGAGTAATCCTGGCTTTGTAAAATGAGTTTGGGAGTCTTCCCTCCTCATAATTTTTTTGGAATAATCTGAGAATGATAGGTATTAATTCTTTGACTGATAAAATTCACTGTGAAGCCATTTAGTCCAGAACTTTTGTTTGTTGGAGTTTTATGATTACTGGTTTAATTTCATTAGTAGTTCAGGTTTTCTGTTTTCTTTCTGATTCAGTTTTGTAAGATTATATGTTTCTAGGAATTTATCCATTTCTTCCAGGTTGTCAAATTTGGTGGCAGATAATTGTTCATAGTATTTCCTTATAATCCTTTGTATTTCTGTGGTATCAGTTGTCACTTCTCCTTTTTCATTTTTTATTTTATTTATTTAGGCCACCTCTCTCTTTTTCTTGATGAGTATGGCTAAAATTTTATCAAGTTTGTTTGTCTTTTCAAAGAGCCTCCTCTTGGTTTTATTGATCCTTTCTATTGTTTTATTTATTTTTACTCTTTTGTTTATTTTCACTCTCTTTTATTATTTTCCTTCTCACTTTGGGCTTTGCTTATTCTTTTTTCTCTAATTCCTTTAAATTTAAGGTTAGATTATTTGAGATTTTTATTGTTTCTTGAGTTAGGCCTGTATTGCTATAAACTTCACTTTTAGAACTGCTTTGTCTTTGTCTCATAGATTTTGGGTGATTGTGTTTCACATTTGTCTCAAGGTATCTTTTGATTTTTTTCCTTGATCTCATTGTTAACTCACTCATTGCTTAGTAGCATGTTACGTAGCCTCCATGTGTGTGTGTGTTTTTTTAACAAGTGCTAATCTTTTATTCATTTTATATTGAATAAAACTGTCCAGTTCCACCCATTTTTAAAATTAAATGTTTATTGTTGAAAGTATTACATATGTCCCCCTTTTCCTCCCATTGATCCCTGCCCCCATTCCCTGACCCAGGCCTTTACCACCCTATTGTCTGTGACCATGGGTTATGGTTATGCATATATGCATACAAGTTCTTTGGTTGATCTCTTCTCATCCACCCACCCACCCTCACCTTCCCTCTGAGGCCTCCATGTGTTTTTCAGTTTTCTTATTGTGATTGATTTCAAGTTTCATACACTGCAATTGGAGAAGATGCTTAATATGATTTTAATCTTAAATTTATTGAGACATGTTTTGTGGCATAACATGATCTATCCTGGTAAAGCTCCCATGTGCACTTGAAAAAAATTTATATTCTGATGTTTTTGGTTGAAATATCTTAAAAATAGCAACTAAGCCCATCTGCTCTAATGTTCATTTAAGTCCACTGTTTCATTGTTGATTTTCTGTCTGGATGAGCTATCCATTAATGTCAGTGGGATGTTAAAGTCCACCATTATTATTGTACTACTGTCAGTCTCTCCCTTTATGTTGCTCAATATTTGCTTTATATATTTAGGTGCTCCTACAGTGGGTGCATAGACATTTATAAAAGTTATATCCTCTTGTTTCAATGATACTTTTATCATTATGAAATGCCTTTCTTTGTGTTTTGTTACATCCCTTGCTTTTTAAAAAAAATGTTTTTATTGATTTCAGAGAGGAAGGGAGAGGGAGAGAGATAGAAACATCAATGATGAGAGAGAATCACTGATTGGCTACTTCTTGCACGAACCCTGCTGGTGATTGAGCCTGCATCCCGGGCATATGCTCTGACCTGGAATCGAACGGTGACCTTCTGGTTCATGGGTCAGTACTCAACCACTGAGACACACTGGCTGGCCTACCCCAGTTTTTTTTCATTTCCATATGCATGAAATATGTTTCCTATCCCTTTACTTTCAGTCTGTATGTGTCTTTCTATCTGAATTGGGTCTCTTGTAGGTTGCATAGGTATGGATCTTGTTTTCTTACCCATTCAGTCTCCCTATGTCCTTTGATTGGAGCATTTAGTCCATTTGCATTTAAAGTTATTATCGATAGGTATGTAGTTATTGCCATTTTATTAATTGTTTTCTGATTGTTTTTGTAGTTCTCTGTTCCTTTTGTTTGTTTGTTTGTTTTAAATAACTGTTTTAGTAAATTTCTCAAATCCTCTTATAAATCCCAAACATACTCTCAAGTTTGGCTTAATAGAACAATATTTTTTAAGTATTCTTTTCCTTTTATTCTGTAACTATCTTTAGAATTTAACAATTATTTAGAAATTATTTTCAAGATTAGCCTTCTGCAAAATTGAGAAATAGGTTATTTGATTTCAGAGCATAGCAAGCTTTTGGCTGTTTTGCTGTCATAGAGAACAAAAGTGTGAGCATGAGTTTATATCCCAGCTCTGCCACTAGTAAGCTATGTGACCTTTGGTAATTTTCTTTCTCTCTCATTTTAAAAACCTTTTTATTGAATTTTATCATACCTATAAAAAGCTACATCTTTTGTCAGAGACTGGCATGAAACATTTAATGTAGTAGTTGCCCACACCCATCCCAGTATAATTTATTGCCCACACCTTAAAAATTCCTAAGCACAATTTAGAAGCACTACAGTTTTTTACCAAGTTTCCAGAGTATTCATTCTGAAAAATGTCAAATCTACAAAAAGTTAAAAAAAAAAAAATAGTACAATGAGCACCTGTATACCCTCACATAGATTCACCTATCATTAACTTTTGTGACATTTGCTTGCTCAGTTTTTGTCTATCTACCTACCTACTTATCTTCACTTTTTGCTAAATCTTGATAGTATGTTATAGATATTTTCTATGAATGAGGACATTCTGATAGATAACCACAATATTATCTCACTCCAGAAACTTAAATTGACACATATATTATCTATTCAAAATTTTAAAATTGTTCTCCAAATGCCCTTTAAAATAGTGTGTTTGTTTGTTTTTTTCAAGCTAGGATTTAATCAAGGTTCATGACTTTCTAGTCTATTTTAATTTAGAGGAGTCCTTTGTATTCTTGGGTCTTTTAAGACACTGATAATTTTGAAGATTACCAGCAAGTTGTCTTGTAGAAGTCTCACAATCTGGAATTGCTGGACTGTTTCCCCCAGATTAGTTTCACGTTAAATATTTTTACAAATGTACTACATAGATCAGTGGTTCTCAACCTTCTGGCCCTTTAAATACAGTTCCTCATGTTGTGACCCAACCATAAAATTATTTTCGTTGCTACTTCATAACTGTAATGTTGCTACTGTTATGAATCGTAATGTAAATATCTGATATGCAGGATGGTCTTAGGCGACCCCTGTGAAAGGGTCGTTCGAACACCAAATCCTTTTTCATATCCTTGAGGGTCTCACTATATTTCTTGGAGGTTTCTAGAAGATTTTTGAGTAACCTTATAACCGTGGTTTTGAACTCTATATCCAGTAGTTTGCTTTCCTCCATTTCTGTCATTTGTGTCCTGTTTCTTTGTCTCCGCATTTTGGCTGCTTTCCTGTGTTGATAGAGTGGCTTTGTGTTCTAGGTTTCCTATAGGGCCCAGTAGCTCAGCCTCCCTAATTACCTGAGGTGGACACTCTTGGTGCACCCCTTTGTGGGCTGTGTGCACAGTCTTGTTGTAGTCAAGCCTTGATTGCTATTGATATCACTGGGAGGAATTGACCTCCAGGCCAACTGGCTGTGAGGACCAGTTGTGTCTACAATGGGAGAACTTCTTTGCTGGAGACACCCTTATGGGTCAGGACTTGCTTCAGTGGGGCTTTGGTGCTCACTGAGTCTGCCCAGGTTTTTAGGCGGAGAAAGGCCAGGCCATTCATATGCAAAAGCCTCTGTTTGCAGCTTGGGTGGGGTTGTAAATTGGGTGGGGCCCGGTCTCAGGGAATCACCAGGGCGGAGCAAACCGTAATGGCTGCCAGTCTGCTCTGCCTCAGAGAGGTCCTGGGGTCTGTGTCCCATGGCCCCATGCAGGAACAATGACCGCTGTAAGCACCTCTACGAGAAAGCCACCCTCACATTCCGGCCTGATGCCAGACAGTTCAGTTTCTCTCCGTATGAGTCTGGGTTCCCTGAGTCTCGCCCGGAACTGGAGTTCAGATCAGTCAGGAGCTTGTATCTCCCTCCTGATTGAAAAAGACAACAGCGCACCCAGCTGCCAGCCCCTTTTGTGCACGCCTCCATACCTCCACACTCCCATACCTCTGCACCTCCTATTGGACTCAATGTGCTTTTCTCTTTCCTTCTAATTGTAGAATTTCCACTCAGCCAGCCTTCCCGTGGTTCTGGATGATATTCGTTTTGTCTTTTAGTTGTGGTTGTGCATGGCAGCAAATTCAGGTGTTTACCTATGCCGCCATCTTGGTTGTCTCTTCTATGTTCCTTTCTTATTCTCTTGCTCTGTTCTCTTGTTAATTTTGATTACTTTCTATAATGTTGTGTTTGGCTTCCTTTCTCTTTATTTCTTGTATATCACTTGCAAATTTTTGGTTTGTGGTTATTATGTGCTTCATATATACCAAGCTATGTTTATGGCATTCTATTTTAAGTTGATGGTTAAGTTCAAACACATTCTAAAATCACTATGGTTTTTTGCTCAACTCTGTCATGTTTATATTGTTGTCATTATTTTTTATTTCTTTTGTGTGTGTGTTTTTGTGTCCCTTAATCTACTGATGTAATTACATATGATCTTCCTCCTTTTGCCTTTTAACCTTTTAACTAGCTTTATAGATGTTTGATCCTGCTTTTACTAAGTGTTTGCTCACAGATATCTTTGGGAATCTGGTGTATACAATGAACCCTCTCTCAGAAAAATAAATTTCTATACGCCCTATACGTTCATTCATTATCTGAAGCCCACTCACAAAACAACAGGGGTCAGAGATGAATAATTCCTACTCAGGGATCAGAGACCAGTGCTTCCTAAATGCAGCATCTCCCTGTCCTCCCACTGGACAACGTTAGATAAACCCTGTCATGTTCACAGATTCCCCTTTGTAGAATTCCATCAGCTGTTCCCTGTTGTTGATCACATCTTTCTTCAGAACTGGTAATGCCAAAGGTTAGACGATTGTCTCTTTATCCTTCAATTCTGCCATATTTTGATTTAGTGCCAGGAGACAAGGGAGAGGGGTAAATTGTCTACCTCTTATGTACACTTGACTCATAGTCTTACTTAGCTTAACCCTCACCACCAATATAGGAAGTAAATGGGATTATACATCAAGGATCTAAGAGGTGAAGTGATTGGACAGTAATGCAACTAGTTGATGGTTGAGTAGTATTCAAACTCAGATGAGTCTGACCCCAGACCATCTGTTATTTTTGCTATACCAAAAGCCTCACACTGCTTTTTCCCCTTTGACTAGGGAAATACTCTGACCCTAAAGTGACTTCTGGAGATATCTAAGCTCATCCATTTTGGGGTTTTATTAGTGTAACTCTCAAAGGGTCATGTGATTTTGAAGTCCTTGCAGACCATTTTATTGTGGTCTCCTAAGTACCAATCATGTATTTGAAATGCAACCATTATCTCCCCATCACATTTTCCAACTATACAATCTCATTCCCAGGAGAAATAGTAAACTTGGGCTTGGTTTAGGGAATAAAACCATTCAATTACTCTTTTTCCAGATGCCTTATTTTTCTTTTTGCATCATTGCTTCTGTAACTGAAATAATATGATGTATTTTGAGCTATTTCCTTTTCCATGTAAAACATCTGCCAGCAGGGTCCTGTTGTCAGAAAAATCAACGTGTTCAGACATTTATGTCTGAGGTTTTAACTCAAAAGTAAAATCAGAGATAGTGGAGGCTCTGGAATGGGCATTAATCCACCCTGGCAAGGTTTATCTTATTGTTCAAGGCTTCCAACCTTCTTTGATGAACTGTGCTAGTATCTAGCAATCTATGTGCTAAGGAAATTCTTAGGATCAGCCAATTAGTTAATGTTTTTATTAAATCACTAGAGGACCAGTGCACAAAAATTTGTGCACTGGTGGGGGAAGGGGTGGAGGGGTGTCCCTCAGCCCCACTTGTGCCCTCTCACAGTCTGGGACGCCTCGGGAGATAACCACCTGCTGGCTTAGCCCCGTTCCTGGGTGGCAGAGGGCAGGCCTGATCCCTCGGTGCCTGCCCTGCCTCCCTGGGTCACACACACGATAGGGCTGATCTGGGGGTTGGGGCGCCGCCCCGGGTCGGGTCGCACACGGGACACCGGGATGGCGGCTGGGCAGGCCAGCAGATCGCTACTGCCCTGCCTGGCCGCCCCAGGTTGGGTCGCACACGGATGCCTGCCGCCCCGGGTCACAGATAGCAGGCCTGGATGGTGGCAGGGCAGGTGGGATGGCGCTGTCCTGCCCCACCACCCCAGGTCGCAAATAGCAGGCCCAGATGGTGGCAGGGCAGGCAGAATGGCACTGTCACGCCTTGCCTGCAGTATGCAAATTAGCTGCCATCTTTGTTGGCAGTTAATTTGCATATCACACTGATTAGCCCATGGGAGGCGTAGCAAAGGTATGGTCAATTACCATGTTTGTCTATTATTAGATAGGATTGGCTGTATAAAGTTATTCTTTTGTCACTCTTAATAGGATTGACCAGGCTTTTATTTCATCATCCTCTTAGGGAATTATTATGATTTGTCCAGAAACTCTGCTGTCATGCAATAATTTTTCTGCATAGCTTCTGTGGAAGAGAGACTGATCTTTCCAGAGTGTCTAATTTATTCTTAGAGGTCAGCTGATAGCTGGGTAGAATTGATCTACTTTTAACATTTTTTACAAACAAATTTTCATTATAAAATATAAAGCTTCCTTCTCATGCAGCTTAAAAATACTACTGGTCAGATGAGCTGGACAGTTAAGCCCTGGGGTAGGAACTTACCTTACTCAGAAGGACCTCTTTCCTATTGGAACAGGGAGATTAGAGGACACAGATACACTTAAGGAATGGGGAGGAAAGTTGGAGTCCTTCTCTCTCTGTGCATGTGTGGAAGCCTTTACTTCTCTATATATAGTAGGAAACAGTTGTCTGCCAGGAGTGAAAAGAGAGATTAAGGAAAAGAGAGGATTTGAGGAGAGTGTTTAAAGCTAGGAGTCGCTGTTGCAAGGAATAGAAAGAAAGTTGACTTGGGACACATAAAGGAATGACACAGCAGAGTTGAAGTTGGAGATGCTGAATTTGTAGTGGGAATAATCTCAAGGGTAGGAGAAGAGTATATAGACTATTGCTTAGATCTGTGGCTGGTGTATCATGGAGTGTATTTATTGAAAAGTCAAGAGGGCAGGGACATTAAGGGATGAATGAGAACATAGTTGAAGTTACAAATCATTACTTTTCTCATCCATTAAATAAACATTTATTAAGCAACCATGGGAGACAGAGTGGCTGGGTAAGGAAAGAGGTGAATAGAGAAATAAATGGATACTTTCAGAGAAACCAGAGGTTCGGGAGATTAGAAACTTAAGGTGGTTAAGGATCAACAAAGGAAGTGAGGACATGAGAAACTGGAAGGATTGTAATGGAAGTCAGTACTTAAATAGCTCTGTGTGTAAGCCATGCATTATTCTAGATTCTTTGCACACATTAACTCACTTAATTCTTATAGTAATCTTATGAGAAAGGACTATTGTTATTCATATTTTAAAAATACATTTTTATTGATTTCAGAGAGAAGATGGGAGAGGGAGAGAGGAATACAAACATCAATGATGAAGGAGACTCATTGTTCAGCTGCCTCCTGCATGCCTCTTAATGAGGATGGAGCTTGCAACCCAGGCATGTGCTTTGACTGGGAATTGAACTGTGGCCTCCTGGTTCATAGGTTGATACTCAACCACTGACTCACACCAGCTGGGCAAGTTATTCACATTTTTTGAAAAAAAATATTTTTATTGACTTCAGAAAGGAAGGGAGAGGGAGAGATAGAAACATCAATGATGAGAGAGAATTATTGATTAGTTGCCTCCTGCAAGCCCCTTACTGGGTATCGACCCCAAAACTTGGGCGTGTGGCCTTGATTGGAATTGAACCTGGGACCCTTTTGTCCACAGGCCAATGCTCTATCCACTGAGCCAAACCAGCTAGGGCTATTCACATTTTATTAGCATGGAAAGGTTGAATAACTTGTCCAAGGTCTCCCCTTGCCCAAGGTCTCCCACTAGGGCAGGGAAGAGCTGGGATTTGAACCCAGGCAGTCTGGCATTAAAGCTTAAGCTTTCCACACTGTACCATATTGCCTTTAGGACATTGTGGTCAGAATGGGATGCAGAACATTAGAGGTGAAGTGGTTCCAAATGATAACCCAGTATTGGAGATGTCCATAGGAGAAAGTAGCTAAAGCCGGGTGAGGGTAAAGCTCACTGGAGGCAAGACTGGTGGATGCATTATCCATGTAATTACTGATGCCACATTTGGAATAATGGCAGGAGTGTAGGGAGAGAAAACTGTGCTGGGGCAAAAAGCATTCACATGTGTAGGCTGGTGATTAGAAGGCTAGTCAATGGCAAAATGAAGAGGTGGAGATGGTGATGTAATTAGATGACATGAGCCCCATAGCTCCAGGATTATTGTATGCTAGTGGAGGAGAAATAGTGTGGAAATGCTATTGTTGGGGGAGGAAAATGCTAACCCTTCTTCCCACTCCTGAAGCTTACAGGACTGGGAAGCTGTGCTCTTGGGTAAGAGCTAAGTTTCAGCTAAGTAGGCAGATGGAAGGAGAATTCTCCATGTGAATTGAAGATGTTTGGGGATTTATTTTCTATACTGTAGAATTCTAGGAATTTGGGAGGGAGATTTGGGGAGCCTATATCAGAGGCATAAGAACATAGAGGAATTTGGAATGAGAGTAGGGCAAAGATGGGACATTGAAGGAGCCAACATTTTTGGTGATGACTGAGACAGAATGTTTGCCTTCAAATTTCCATGTAGGGCCCTGGTATAAAGTTGTATGGGCCTCTGTGTTGGTCAAGGTCCTAGGTAGTAGCCATTGTCCAAGGGGACCAGGTGGACCTTCCACTTGAGCCAGGCCAGTGAATGTGCTTTCTACAAGATCATATATATATTCCCTTAGCCACTATGACAAGCTACGAATGGGCTTATTCTGAGTCACGCCCCATCCCCACCCAATAGGGATTTTTAACTGTTTCTGTGCCATAAAGCTCTTTGACAGTCTGGTGAAGCTTATGGACCACCTTGTACAATAATATTTTTAAATGAATAAGAACCTACAAGGGAAACCAATTATATTTAAATAGGTTATCAGAATATAAAAAATTTGTGATATAAAAATATACTCTATTAACACTTTACAGTATAAAATAAGAACTATCAGCAGATCTAATACCTGTTATAATTTCAAAATAATGGTGAGCATAAGTAATATGTTAAGATATAATATGAGATGAAGATATCTGTAATATCTCACTGGCGATAAATATCAGGGACTGCTAATACTGCTGTCACATGTTGATCATATGCATAACAGAGGGAAATGCTATTTTTCAGTTAGAAATGAGTGAAAATAAATATGTAATATATTCCCACCCAAATCCACATAGTCCCTAAATTCTACTCACAGCTCTTTGGGTGGTGGGGACCCCAGGTTAAGAACCCCTGCATAGAGGAAACACACACGTAGGACCTAATTCTTGATATATGGATGGTATAGAATTTCTGATTTTTCCCCATTTCACCTTATCTAGTAAATAATTAGTTAGAAACTAATTATTCATAAAGGTTTGTGAATACATTATACTTGCCAGGGCTTTAAATCAATCACTATGTGCCTCTCACTGCATAGAGTGTGATTTGGACCAGAGCCTAGGACAGACTTGTGTCATTGAAGTTCTCACTGAGGCTTCACTCTAAAGAGCCCACCTGGCTTTGTGCTCCTGATCTCCTCAAACGGACTTGCTCAACATCAGCACCGTGGACATTTGGGGATGGGAAATTCCTTGTGGGGGGCTGTCCTGTGCATTGTGGGCTGTATCGCAGCATCCCTGACCTCTGTCCACTGATGGCAGTAGCATATACCCTAAGTCATGTCAAACAAAATGCTTCCAAACCATGTCAGTTGTTCCCTGGGGGTAAAGTGGCCCCCATATGAGAACCATTGCTCTAGGACAGTGATGGCAAACCTATGACACGCGTGTCAGAGGTGACACACGAACTCATTTTTTTGGTTGATTTTTCTTTGTTAAATGGCTTTTAGATATCTAATCTAATAAAAGAGAAACATGGTAATTAGCGTACGACCGCTACCCTTCCCATTGGCTAATTATCGAGATATGCAAATTAATCACCAGCCAAGATGGCGGTTAACCGCCAACAAAGGTGGCGGTTAATTTGCATATGTAGGCACAATGCAGGGAGGCGAAAGGGAAAGCACGGAAGAAGCCCCTTGCCACTGACAGTGATCGGAAACCCAGGGGGGAGCTAAGAGCCGGGGGGCAGGGCAAAGGCGGCCCTGGGGGCCGATTTTGCCCTGCCTCTTGGCTCTTGCCTGCCGCCTGGGTTTCCAATCACCGTCCTTCCCCTTTCGCCTCCCATCATTGTGCCTACGTATGCAAATTAACCTTCACCTTTGTTGGCGGTTAACCACCATCTTTCTTGGCAGTTAATTTGCATATCACCCTGATTAGCCAATGGGAAGCATAGCGGAGGTATGGTTAATTACCCTTTTTGTCTTTTATTAGATAGGATAATGTTTTCTTCCCACATTTTTATTACTCCAGTTTCTATAAATTATTTCATTATTTTTTCTTCCTGTCTTTATTCTGTGTTCCTAGATAGCATCTTATTTTAACCTTCTTCGAGGTATACGTAGTATATAAAAATTTATACATATTTAATGTATGTGTTTTGATGTTTGAACATATTCATACACCTGTGATACCATCACCACTCTCAAAGTAATAAACATATCCATCGCCTCCAAAGACATCTTATGCCTCCCTGCTTTTGTGTGTGTGATAGGAACACTTAACACACGTACTTCCCTCTTAACAATTGTAAGTGCACAGCACTGTATTGTTAACTATAGACACAATGCTGTACATGGATTTCTAGAGCTTATTTATCCAATGTAACTAACTTTATGCCCATTGAACAACTAATTTCTCCCTAATCCGTCCCTAGAGTTTGAGTATTTTACATCTCATGTAAGTGGAATTATGCAGTATTTGTACTTCTGTGACTGCCTTATTTTACTTAGCATTAATGTCTTCCAGATTCATCCATGTTGTTGCACATGGAAAAGTTTTCTTTAAAAAAATATATATATATCTATACCAAATTTTATTTATTATTTTATTTATATATATGCATTTATTTTTTCATTTTTCTTTCTCTTTTTTATTTTATTTTTTTGTTTAATATTCTTTTAAAAAATATTTATTGTTGAAAGTATTACACTCATATGTGGAATTTAATGAACCAAATAACTGGGAATGACTGGTCACTATGACACACACTGACCACCAGGGGGCAGATGCTCAATGCAGAAGCTGCCCCCTGTTGGTCAGTGTGCTCCCACAGTGGGAGCTCTGCTCAGCCACAAGCCAGGCTGACGGCATCATAGCGGCGATGGTTGGAGCCTTTCCTGCCTCCTCAGCAGCGCTATGGATGTTCAACTGCAGCTTCGGCCCGCTGACAAGTGGACATCCCCCAAGGGATGTATCACTGCCAGCTTAGGCACAATCCCCCGGGGAGCAGGCCTAAGCCAGCAGGTGGACATCCCCTGAGGGGTCCCAGACTGCGAGAGGGCACAGGCTGGGCTGAGGGACCCCCGAGTGCACAAATTTTTGTGCACCGGGCCCCTAGTATAAAATAAATATCAAAAATATAAGTCTTTGTTTTACTATGGTTGCAAATATCAAAAAATTTCTATATGTGACACGGCATCAGAGTTAAGTTAGGGTTTTTCAAAATGCTGACATGCCGAGCTCAAAAGGTTCGCCATCACTGCTCTAGGACATGGTTTCAGCTGTTCACCCAGGAGCAGCAGCCACATCACTATTGTTCACTATTCTGCCCACATCAAAATGACATCCCACCCTCGTAATGCCATATTGTCCTATTACTAACAATGCAGAGAAATATTTACAAATGAAGGGGAACTCTCCTAATGCTTTCCCTCAGAATAATATCTGATTATACTCCTCTGTAAATGTCAGCAAATGGCTATTGTGACATATAAGCTTTCGAGTGCACACTGCAAATAGGTGACCTATTATCACTGAATAGGAAAGAAGCTGAAACATGTTAAACCATTTCGTAGAGGAACTTGACAAACACTTCTCCTGGAAAGCCTTTTTCAAAGGATGAGAGGCTATTTGATGCAGACGATTTGGCTGAAGTTCTTCCTGGAGCCTGAGCTTGATGCCATTTGGAATTTGGTTCTCACTGTGCAATTATGGAAACTACAAAGTCATCCTCACAACTTGCTCCCGAGTTAGCATCTCCCATTATAATATAGGTATGTGCACAGTAGTTTTATTTGAAAATGAACATAACTATTAAACATTATTGCTTTCCCATTTATATTCGAAGACTGCTTTCTAATACTCTCCATCTCTCATCTACTCATTACAAAAAGAAATTTCAGGGGCCAGATCAAAGACAGAAAATCATTTCCCTGTCTAGCTTTTTCTCTGATTGTGTCCTGCAGAATATAGCCTGACTCCTTCCCACTTTATTTAGCTTGCTTTTGTACAGCATTTTACAGTTTTCAAAGACCTTCCACATACATTTTCACGTTTGACATCCCCCCAAGTCTATCAGACGGGCATCATTACTCCTATTTTAAATATAAAGGAACAGCTTCAAGAGGTAAGGGTTACCAGCTCAGCATCAAATGGTGTCGGATTGTCTGAATGGGGTCAGTCTTGAGGCATGTTTGTGTTATGGACCAATGGAGAAGGGGTAAAAATCAGTACTGTGGTGCCAGGAAAGGCGAGGGGGTCTTTGTGGGTCACTGTGGTGTTGAATGTCATGTGGTTGACAGTGATAGAGAAAATCTGTGGCAGAGAGTGGCAGAGTAGGCTTAAATCCCATGGACACTAACCAGCATTGGGCATGTAGGTGTCATCCATCAATGCCAGGACTCAGGTCTCAAGGGAAAATGATAGAAAATGATAGAGCCACTAAAGCTGAGGCAGCTGTCTCACATCCTCCTCGCAGCTATGTTTCTGTGGAAGTCATTCATCAGAGCACCTCACAGCTCTCCCAACTCATCAGTGACCTCAAGTTTAGGCAGAGGCAGGTTCGGTATTTTGTCTAACACAGTGATGGCGAACCTTTTGAGCTCGGCGTGTCAGCATTTTGAAAAACCCTAACTTAACTCTGGTGCCGTGTCACATATAGAAATTTTTTGATATTTGCAACCATAGTAAAACAAACATTTATTTTTTGATATTTATTTATATATTTAAATGCCATTTAACAAAGAAAAATCAACCAAAAAAATGAGTTCATGCGTGTCATAGGTTCGCCATCACTGGTCTAACATGACAGGGTACAAAAATAAAACTCAGAGTTGGGCAGGGGTCCTGTTTAGGCAACATTGAACTTTAGAGTCATTCTTTAGTTGGATGGTCCCAGTTGGCCTGGATCCTTGCTGTATCAGTCTGGGTTCTCTATATAGGTTCTCCAGAGAAACAGAAATAGAAATAGTTCTAAATTTTGTATTTCTAAAAATGTCTATATTTCTAAAGAAAGTCTACAATCTGCTGTCTGCAAGCTGGAGGAAAGCTGGTGGTGTAGTTCAGTCCCAACCCAAAGGCCTGAGGACCGGGGAGGTGATAGTGTAAGTTGGATCTGAGCCTGAAGGTCTGAGAATTGAGGGGACCAATGTGTAAGTCCTGGTCTGAGTCTGAAGGCCAAGAACCAGAAGAGCTGATGTCTGAGGGTAGGAGAAGGTGGGTGTCCCAGCTCCAGCAGAGAGTGAGAACTTGCCCTTCCTTCATCTTTTTGTTCTATGTTCTCTCAAAGGATTGGATGAGGCTTGCCCACAGTTGTGAGGGTAGATCTTTAGTCAGTCTGCTGATTCAAATGCTGATCTTTTCTAGAAATACCCTCACAGACGCACGCAGAAATGTTTTACCAGTAATCTGGGTATCGCTTAGCCCAGTCAAGTTGACACAGAAGATTACCCATCACACTCATTAAGGTCAGCCCGGTGGCTGCAGAACTGTTCTTGTTTTCTTTTGGGTGTGTGTCAAAGAAGCTGCGTGTGATAGAACCCTAACTGTCCCCTCACTTTGGATGTTGGAATGTCTTCATTGGAATAAGAGCTTTGTTACATCAGAGCCAGCTATGTTAGGGGATGACTGAACTACACAATTGTTGCTCCAGCGATGAAGTGATGGTCAGAGAACAGAATACCTGGATACTTCCCACTGCACTGCTCCAGGGCTCCTGTGCAGAATGCCTCCTGCAGGGAAGCAGATCAGGTGACTTGGGTGAATGTTAAGACTCAGCTGTCGGTATAAATTATGTACCCCAAACAGGAATTCCAGAGGGAGGTTACTGAGATTATTCAACCTCTCTTATTGAAGAGGCAAGTTCTTTTTGTTTTTCAACTTGTTCTTTTTAAAATTTTCTTATTAAATTGATTGGGATGACATTGGCCAACATGAACATATAGGTTTCATGTATGGGTTTCTATGTTATAAGATATGTATATTGCACCATATGCCCACCACCCAAAGTCAAATATCCTGTCACCATATATTAGGACTCCCTTCTCCCCACACCCTCTTCCCTCTGGCAACCACCACACTGCTGTTCGTGTTCATGAGTTTCAGTTTTATATCCCACATATGAGTGAAATCTTATGGTTCTTAGCTTTTTCTGAATGACTTATTTCACTTAGCATAATGTTCTCAAGGTCCATCCATGTTGTTGCAAATGGCGCTATTCCATCCTTTCTTATGGCTGAGTAGTATTCCATTGTGTATATGTGCCACACCTTCTAGATCCAGCCCTCTATTGAGGGACACTTTGGTTGTTTCCATGTCTTGGCCACAGTGAATAATGCTGCAGTGAACATAGGGGTGCATATATCTTTTCAAATACATGGGATTGCTGGGTCATATGGTAGCTCTATTCTTAATTTTTTGAGGAATTGCCAGAATGCTTTCCATAGTGGTTGTTTCAGGCTGCAATCTCACAGCAGTGAATGGGGGGGTTCCCTTTTTTCCACAACCTCTCCAACACTTGTTATTGCTTGTCTTGTTGATAATGGCCACTCTGACAGGTGTGAGGTAGTATCTCATTGTAGTTTTGATTTGTATTTCCCTAATTGTCAGTGAAGTTGAACATCTTTTTATATATCTATTGGCTGTTCGTATGTCTTCTTGGGAGAGGTATTTTCAGGTCCTCTGCCCACTTTTTGATTGGCTTATTTGTTTGGTGTTGAGTTTTACAAGTTCTTTATATATTTGGAAATTAAACCTTTGTCAGAACTACTGTTTGCAAATATCATCTCCCATCTGGTTGGTTGCCTGTTTGTTTTGTTGTCAGTTTCTTTCGTTGTACAGAAGCTTTTTAGTTTGATATAGTCCCATTCATTTATTTTTGCCTTTACTTTCCTTGCGTTTGGGGTCAAGTTCATAAAATGTTCTCTATGACCCAGGTTCATAAGTTTGTTACTGTCAGAGACAGCAAGAGCACTGTTGCTCTGAGTTGCTCTGAGTCCTTATATTCTTCTAAATTCTCCTCGACTATACCAAGTACCAGGACAAGCTCCTTCTCAAATCCTGCCCACTGTACTAACTGTTGGGTCTGAGCCCCTCAGTCTAGGGCTGGACCTTCTTGGACGCCACGTCTTAGACGGAGACGCCGTGAGAAGTTGTGGGTGTATAAGAATGAGTCTTTATTGCAGAAGCCGGTGGCCATATTGCCATCAGACAAAATAGTCCTTCACAGCAATCCCATATAGGTAACCATACACCGGCTGGTAAATACATATCTTTCCCACACAGTAGTAGCAGTCTCTGTACCCACAGTTGTTATCTAAGCAGCCGCATGCTGCCCCCTAGGCTCACTGCCTCACATAGTAGTGGCACCTGAATTGTCTGCCTCAGCAGCTTCTCCGACCTCTCCAGCCTTACATAGTAGCTACATCCTCTGTGCCTACCTCAGCTTCTCCAGCACACTCCTCTGCCCAGCACACTGGCTGGTCTCTGGAGCCTCACATAGTAACTTATCTCCCAACTTCTCTCCCAGCACACTGGCTGGTTAACATGGTAGCTATATCTGAGCTTTCTATGAGCTCTTAGCCTTACATTATAGCAGTACCAGCTCTCAGCTTCTTCTGAGCTCTCTAGCCTTAGTTAAATACTTTTAATACTACTAAGACAAAGGAGGGTAGTTGCCACAATGATGTTAATCATTTGGTTATAGAAGGGCACAGCATACCATGAGATTGCTGTGGCCTTGCAGCTGTGTAGTCTTTGGACATTTCTGGTTAAGATTCCCATGTTCAGAGTGGCCTTGGCAGTCTGGCATACTAATAGCAAAGCCTCTGTGCTCTAATTAGCTTTGGCTATTTGGTGTCTCTGGCATGGTTCCCAAAAGTACCTATATTTTCTTTTATGTAACTTACTAGAGGCCCGATGCATGAAATTTGTGCAAGGGGCTTGGCCCTCACAGCTCCGGCTGCCTCGGCCCTTGCAGCCCCAGCTGCCTTGGCCCTTGCAGCCCCAGCTTCATCCGGAAGGTCTGGATGGTCGTTCTGCTGTTTGGTCTAATTAGCATGTTAGCTCTTTATTAGAAGCCCAGTGCATGAAATTTGTGCACGGGAGGGGGGTCCCTCAGCCCGGTCTGCACCCTCTCCAATCTGGGACCCCTTGGGGGACGTCCGACTGCTGGTTTCGGACATCTCTCTCGCCAATCCGGGACTGCTGGCTCCTAACTGCCTCTGCCTGGCTGCCTGATCACCCCTAACTGCCTCTGCCTGCTGGCCTGATCAACCCTAACTTGCCCCCCTGCCAGCCTGATCTACCCTAACTTGCTCCCCTGCTGGCCTGATCGCCCCTAACCGCCTCTGCCTCGGTTTCCAGCCTAAGCCACAGTCTGGTCTCCCTCTGTGGGAGGTGACCTGGTGAATCAGGGGAAGGCACCACCCCCATTACCTCGCTGCTGCTGCTGCCACTGCCGGCCTGAGCCTCGGCCCTTCGCAGCCGCCCATGGCTGCCTGAGCTTCGGCCCTTGCAGCCGCTGTGGCTTTGTCCAGAAGGATGTCTGGAAGACGTCCACCCTAATTAGCATATTACCCTTTTATTAGTATAGATTGTTTTGGGTATTATATTTAGGTCTGTGATCCATTTTGAGTTAATTTTTGTACATGGGAACAAACTGTAATCCAGTTTCATTTATTTGTATGTAGCTTTCCATTTTTCTTATTGAAGAGATTATCTTTACTCCATTGTATGTTTCTGGCTCCTTTGTTGAAAATTATCTGTCTATATACAGTACATGTAGTTTTATAGCTTGGCTCTCTATTCTGTTCCATTGATCTGTGTGTCTGTTTCTTTGTGGTGGCCAAGTGCAGTCCTGGAAAAGAGCAGGAAAACAGATAGCAAATGAAAAACTGGAATTGGTTCATTTTAACTCACTGATATGTCCTACTGAGGATGTCAAGTATGGTCATTCCTAAAAGGACTGGAGGGAAACGGAGCAAAAACTACTGAGGAAAGGCAGTCATGTCACACTTTCTCTTTCTTTCCTTTTGTTGTATTCTTCTCCTCTGTGCCTGGGGTTTTTCTAACTCCCTCCTCCCCCCGCACTAAGATTTTGGCTTTCCAAGCTCTCTAAGAGAGAACAAAGTTTGGGTTTGCTGTAGGCAAGCGTTGGAAATGGTTCCCTGGCGGACTCACCTCAGGTGCCTTGAGCCACACTTCTCATGAGCACCTCCTTCAAGCTCTGATTATTTTGTATTAAGCATATTTGAACAGCATTGTGATTTCATTTGCTTGGCTGTGTTTGAACACGCGGTGGCCCTGGGTGTGCACACCTGCATTCCGTGATGGCTCCCATGCGCCCCAGCAGGCCTTGAAGTTAGAAGAAAACAAACAGTTACTTATGACTTGGCAACGTTCTTTTCCTTCAGACCTCGGGGCCCTCTTTTCTTCATTTTAGTTACTTTTCTGGATTGTACCTGTCATATGAGATTGATAGAACCTATGTGTCTTGTTAGTGCTTTTGAAGTGGAGATTGAATTTCACTTGAAGTTGACTTGAAATAAGTCTTTGCTCCTGATGATTCTAATGGGGTCCCTGGATTCAGATGGAGTTCAAATTGTCTTAAATAGGTTTATCAATCTTTTTGGGCAATGAGATGTCTTTGGAGTGTTTTGAAACAGAGTATGTATTAGAGAAATCACTTCCAAACTTTCATATTACTGTTCTTTATGTAGTGGTAATAATAACCTCTGGAAGAGATTTTTATATCAGAAAAGAGCTCTTTTTTGGTTATTTTGTAGTATAAATAACCCTGTTTCTTTTAAGAAATCAATGGCTTAAAAAGTAAGGAAAAAAGATTATTATGCCATAAAAGAGATTTGGGAGTTATAACAACCAAATGGCAAAATATGGGCCTTATTTGGACAAATCAAATTTAAAAAATAATCTGTGAGGCAATTATTATACTGGGTATTAACTAATATTAAGGAATTATGATGAATTTTATTGAGTGAGATAAAGGAATGGTGGTTATGCTTTTTTAAAGTGACCTTGCAGCTAGAGAAGCTTATGAAAGTATTCACAGGTGAGATGATGTGATATCTGGGATTCCCTCTAAAATACTCTTCTAAAAAGTAGTTGGGGAAGGGCCAGTGATTAGATGAAACAAGAGAGGCAAAATGCTGGGAACTGTTGAAAGTGGATGGTGATGAGTATATGGAGGTTCACTATACTAATCTCACTAATTTTATGTTTGTTTGGAAATTTCCATAATAAAAAAGGGATCTTTCAAAGATTTCTTTTCTGGGTAAACATGGAAAACAGGTGGGAAATATCCCATCAGCTGATATGAAGACCAGGATGTTGAAGTATCTTTCTTTGCTGCTAATACTGTACTATGAAAATCTTTAAATACTTCTCTTTTTTTCCTTAGTAAAGGTTTATTTTTTATTGTTGTTGACAGCATTATAGATGTCTCTCATTTTCTCCTTTTTGCTGCCATCCACCCAACCCCTGCTCCACCCCAGGCCTTTCCCATACTATTGTCTGTATTCATGGATTATGCATATTTGCATATATGTTCTTTGGTTAATCTCTTCCTGTATCCCCCCCCCCCCCTGAGATCTGTTATTCTGTTCCATGCATTCATACCTCAGGACATAATTTGTCAGTTTATTCGTTCATTAGATTCTACATGTAAGTGAGACCATGTGATACCTGTCTTTCTCTAACTGGCTTATTTTGCTTAGTATAATACTTTCCACATTCCTCCATGCTGTCTCAAAGGGTAAGAGTTCCTCCATGCTGTCTCAAAGGGTAAGAGTTCCTCCATGTTGTCTCAAAGGGTAAGAGTTCCTTCTTTTTTGCATAGTATTCCATTGTGTAAATGTACCACAGCTTTTTTATCCACTCAATTACTGATGGACACTTGGGCTGTTTCCAGATCTTAGCTATTATAAATAACACTGTTATGAACATAGGGGTGCAAATATTCTTTCTGATTGGTGTTTCAGGATTCTTAGGATATATTCCCAGAAGTGGGATCACTGGGTCAAGTGGCAAGTCCATTTTTAATTTTTTGAGGAAACTCCATACTGTTTTCCACAGTGGCTGCACCAGTCTGCATTCCCACCAGCAGTGTACTAAGGTTTCCTTTTCTCCTTATCAGCACTTGTTTGTTGATTTATTGATGATAGTCATTCTGGCATGTGTGAGGTAATAACCTCATTGTAGTTTTAATTTGCATCTCTCTGTTGATTAGTGATAAGCATTTTTTCATGTCTATTGGCCATCTGTGTGTCCTCTTTGGAGAAGTGTCTATTCAGGTTCTTTGTCCATTCTTCAAATGGATTATCTTCCTAGTGTTGAGTTGTATGAGTTCTTTGTATATTTTGGAAATTGACCCCTAATCAGATGTATCATTTATGATTATGTTTTCCCACATAGTAAGTTCCCTTTTCATTTTGTTGATGGTTTCTTTTGCTGTGTAGAAGCTTTTTAGTCTGATGTAGTCCCATTTGTTAATTTTTTGCTTTGCTTCCCTTGCCCTAGGACAGTAGTCAGCAAATTGCGGCTCGCGAGCCACATGTGGCTCTTTGGCCCCTTGAGTGTGGCCACAAAGTTTCAATCGCACTGTATGTACACACCAACACGTGGTATTTTGTGGAAGAGCCACACTCAAGGGGCCGCAGTTTGCCGACCACTGCCCTAGGAGATGTAGTGGTGAAAATACTGCTAAGTGAGATGTCTGAGATTTTACTGCCTATGTTTTCTTCTAGGATTTTTTGGTTTTGCAACTTACATTTAATTCCCTTCTCTATTTTTGAGTTTGTTCTTGTGTGTGGTTTAAGTTCGTGTCCTACTTTCATTTTTTTGCATGTACCTGTCTAATTTTCCCAACACCATTTATTGAAGAGACTGTCTTGACTCCATTGTATGTTCTCACCTCCTTAATCAAATATTAATTGAGCATATTGGCATGGGTCGATTTCTGGGGTTTCTGTTCTGTTCCACTTGTCTATATGCCTGTTCTTGTGCCAGTATCAGGCTGTTTTGATTACAATGGCTGTGTAATATAGTTTGATATCTAGTATTTTGATCCCTCCAACTTTGTTCTTCTTTCTCAAGATTGTTGTGGCTATTCAGGGTCTTTTTTGTTCCATATAAATTTTTGGAATGTTTATTCTAGTTCTGTGAAAAATTCCATTGGTATTTTAATAGGGATTGCATTGAATCTGTAGATTGCTTTGGGTAGGATGGACATTTTAATGATGTTAATTCTTCCAATTCATGAACAAGGCATATGTTTCCACTTGTTTATATCTTCCTCTATTTCCTTTTCCAATGTCCTAAAGTTGTCTGAGTGCAGATCTTTTACCTCCATGGTTAAGTTTATTCCCAGGTATCTTATTTCTTTCTTTGCAATGGTAAGTGGGATTGTTTTTTTTTAGTTTCTTTTTCTGAAAGTTCATTATTGATATATAAAAATGCTATTGATTTCTGGGTGTTATTTTTGTATCCTGCCATTTTGCCGAATTCATATATTTAATCTAGCAGTTTTTGTGTAGAGTCTTCAGTTTTGGTGTTTTTTTTTAAGTACAATATCATGTCATCTGCAAATAATGACAGTTTTACTTCCTCTTTTCCAATTTGGATGCCTTTTATTTCTTTTTGTCTGATCGCTGTGGCTAGCACTTCCAGTACTATGTTGAATAAGAGTGGTGAAAACAGACATCCTTGTCTTGTTCCTGATCTTAAGGGAAACACTTTTAGGTTTTCCCCATTGAATATGATATTGGCTGTGGGTTTGTCATATGTGGCCTTTATTATGTTGAAGTATGATCCCTCTATTCCCACTTTGCTGAGAGTTTTTATCATGAATGGGTGTTGGATTTTGTCAAAGACTTTTCTATGTCTATAATACTTGTTCTTCTTTACAAGATGGAATTTCTTTGGGGAAAGTGACTGTTTTATTTATCTTTCTAATGCCTACAGTGCTAAATAAATGTTCCCTAAGTTTACTACATGTATTTTTTTGTTTTCAGTGCTGAAAACATTTATGATTATAATGTCTTCAACTGAGCTGGGGCTTGGTGAAATGTCCTCTGTTTTCTTGAGTAATACTTCATGTCTTCAAGTCTACTTACCCTACTGTCGATATAGCCACACCCACTTTCTTATGCTGCGTGTTTCCATGATATACCTATATATCTTTCCTATCCTTTTACTTTCAAACTGTTTGTGCCTGTATTTAAAGTTCATTTCTTGTATATAGCATATAGTTGGATCTTAGTTTTATATTCAGTTTTCTTATGTCTATCTTTTTTTTTTTTTTTGAACAGGTTTTATTACACAGACAGGGCGGGGCTGGGGCTCAGTTTCTTGGCTGTGCTGCCTTCCTCATGGCTGCAAGGACATTGCTCAGCTCCTCTCTCTTCCTCTTGGCGCGAATGTGCGTCCCCACCCTTTTCTTGATGAATTTCAGGGCCCTCTTGTCCTTAGAGACCTTGAGCAGCTCCATGGCGCCGCTCATAGGGGGCAAAGCCACACACCTCTCGGATCATGTCCCGAACGAACTTGGTGTGCTTGGTAAGGCGCCCGCGGCAGCAGCTGTGCCTCAGCTTGCTCACGTTCTTGGTCACCTTGTGGCCCTTGTTGAGGCCCACGGCCATGGGGTAGCGCAGAGCCATGGCTGCTGCTCCTCAATGGCTGCCGTGGCGGAAACTTATGTCTATCTTTTTAATGAATGTTTAGTTCATTCATATTTAACAGTTGGGTTTAAATCTACCATCTTGCTATTTGTTGTTTTCTACTTCTATCTGTTATATAACCTTTGTTCCTACCTTAATAGAAAGAGAGGATGCACAGTGAAGAAAGTAGTCTCTTTCCCTGTGGGTAGATGCAGAATTCCAGGAGCATCATTCATATCACATTGTTTGAGAAGCGTGTTCCTGGAGCAGAGCACAATTCCAGTGCTCCGTGAATGAGGCTCTATAGAGTGGGCATCATATCAGCCTGCCTGCCTTTCACTGCACCTCATAGTGAAGACTGCTGTTGCCCGTCAATCATAGGTTTCATTCAGCCACAATTCTTGGCCTACTTGAGAAACATATGAATGCTTTTAAATACAATGGCTTTAAATACATGGCTCCAGCAGTTTCTTAGGCTCGGAATTTTTTGTTGTTAATCCTCACCTGGGAATATTTTTCCATTGATTTTTAGAGAAAGAGGAAGGGAGGGGGAGAGACAAAGTGAAAGATAAACATCAATGTGAGAGAGACACATCGATTGGTTGCCTCCCGCACATGCCCGGACCTGGGCTGGAGATCGAACCTGCAACCGAACTATGTGCCCTTGACCAGAATCAAACCTGCCACCCTTCAGTGTGTGGGTCGACACTTTATCCACTGAGCCAACCAGCTAGGGGTTAGGTTTAGAATTTGATGATCACTACCATTGCACACAGTCCTGTGGATGGAGTAGGGACCAGCTTATCACCAGTTCACAGCTCTCTGCACTCCACCTGTGCTCCCTAGTCCATAGCATGGATTGATGTTCTTGTTTGGGTTTCTTCTCCTGACTGTCCACCTGTGTCCACCCTACCCAGTATTCTAGTCCCCATTCAGGACTGGAGCACTGTCCTCACTCTAAGTGAGTCACCAAGTGCCCAGCTGTCCTGTGCTTCTGCCCAATCTCTCTCTTGGGCTTAGCATCTCAAATACCCTATTACACCTGCAGAGTTTTCTCTGCAGCCCAGTAAGGCCTCGCGAGGTCTGTCCAACCCTAGTAAAAGCTGGTCTTATAGGACTTCCCAGCTCTTCTCCCTATTCCTTTTTGACTCACACATAAGGTTTGAGCTTTAACAGTCCTGGTCAGACCAACCCTAAAGTATAGCGCTCTGCTCTAGAAACTACGTTAGGATGGATGTGTTGGAGGATTCTAGACCATGACGATTGGAGAGGTCAGACCATGAGGGGTCTGGAAAAAATGTAATGTGAGAAATGATCTGGGGAGCTGAAAAGTTTACCCTGGGATAGAGAAGGGTTAGAGAAGATAGGATGCTGTGCACAATCTCTCAGCATGACTTTATTCGGTGTGATTCCAGAAGCAAGAGTTGAAACCATTTATATTTTGTTGTAAGGCACATAGATATATTTACCTTTGGATTAGGTATTTGTGATGGGAAAAACAAAGCAAAACATCACAGTGAGTTGGATGGGCAGAACATCTTGCCAGGGAGGCTGACTGGCCACTTGTGAGGAGTTGCTGAGGGTTTGCCTTCACTGGGTGAGAGGTTGTCAATAGTTATCTTGAAACATGTGACTCAACAGGGGTGAATTTTGAAAACATTCTTTATTAATAGTGGGCCACAAAGGATTTTAAAGAGGGAAAAGGAAATCTTATGATTTATTGTCTAGAATCAGTTAAACTACTTATTGAATTTAAGCCAAAGAGGCAAACAGTACACTCCAGTTTGGAGACCTTCATAGCCTTCCCACTGGCTGGATTTCTCAGCAGCACGAAGCATCTATGCAGGCTTTGCTTCCTAGTCCCTCTCTGAGTCCCTTTCCCACCTACCTGCTTCCGGATGGAGACCCACTGGTCTGACCTAGGTTTGTTGCTCTTAGTTAGGATCTCCTGAGACCAGGTGTTTCATTAAGACCATCTGTGCTTCCCAAACCTGCCTATTTCCCTGGATAGGATGGGTGGCTTCCTCTTCTTCAGCACCTAGAAGCTGAGCTTCAGGCTAACTCCATCCTCTACACCTGTGCTCAGTGTTACCTGAGGGCTGCTCTCTGTTGTCACATCTGGTTCTCACTTTCCAGAACTGCAAGTCTTCCTTGAAAGTATCTAGCCCAGGGGTGGGCAAACTTTTTGACTCGAGGGCCACAATGGGTTCTTAAAATGGACCGGAGGGCCGGAACAAAAGCATGGATGGAGTGTTTGTGTGAACTAATATAAATTCAAAGTAAACATCATTACATAAAAGGGTACAGTCTTTTTTTTTTTTTTAGTTTTATTCATTTCAAATGGGCCGGATTCGGCCCGCGGGCCGTAGTTTGCCCACGGCTGATCTAGCCACTCTCACTGTATTCTCTTCCATTCTTCTTCACAGTCCCCCACACTCCTGAGACCCAAGTTGAACACATACTTTGGGAATTCTCACACACATACACATATACACAGACACAGGACATAACGGTTTGAAAGCCATAATGACATTCAGAGGCAGATGTCAGGGATTTTGAGATCCACAGAAAGCAGTGCATTAAGAGCAGGAAACGGAGTGGTTACCCAGGCCCTGGAGATCACAGCTGGTTGTTCCACTTAGCCTATTCTCAGAATCATCAGGGTCTAGATATTCTTAGGCTGAATGAAACATGACAGATTGGCTGCCATAGCAACACAGTTTTAAAATCTGTTTTGGCAACAGATTTTCACTTCGGAAGGCGTTCTAGGATTTCTACTTCAACCCACAGGCATAGGATTTCCTAAAACATACCAAGAATTTAATGAGCTTGTTTCTGCTCTAAAGTCTTTGCAGCCTTTCAGTGCAATGCTTTTTGCGGCGTAAGCCACTCTGTGTGGCAAGGTGTTTAAAGACAGAATTGGAAATATGGCTTCTTGACAGTTTTTTGGGGAGAGTGGGAAAGGTTCTAAAAACTCAGAGCTTCACTTGTAGGTTGCATAGCCAGAGCTAACGATACCAGCTGCTTAAAGTAGAAAGTGAGGCCGTGACAATTCTATAGCATCTGAAAGCAGTCTCCTTGGAGGCACAACACTGAGCTCACAGATGAATCCCACACCAGACCTAGTGTCTCTTCAGTCTTTCAAAGGGAGGACATTCCACTCTCCCTGGTTTCACTGCAAAGGGCAGCTGCTCCTGAAGGGTATTTGCATTGCTGAGTTTAAGCACCCTTATCAGTGTTTGCAAAGATACACATGGCAGAGGAGGTTATGTCCACAGACTGTGTGCTCAGAATAGGCGTGTTGACTTGTAAAGCTTAACAGACAAAGGCGTATTGAGTACCCACTCATTCCAGGCATAGAGAGGGTGGCGAGTGATGGAGACCAGAGGGCAGACACACATGTGGCCTTCAGAGAGCTCATCTTCGAGCATAGAGGTGAAGACAAGTATGTACATGACCGGGATGTGTATCCCAAAGGCAAACCCATCTACGTACCTTGTAACAAAATATAACATAATTGGTCTTAATCCCTGCCTCTGCAAGATAAAAGGCAAAAAGGGAGGGCCCAGGCGCCATGGGAGTCCAGAGCGGGTGGGTTCCATGCAGTCAAGGGGCCCAGGGCAGGTTTGGAGAAGGTGGCATCAGAGACTGGCCTTGGAAAGGGTGTTGTTTAAGGGGTGATGGTGGTCGACATGCCAGGTGCAGGGACAAAGACTCAGAAGTGCTGCTTGGGGTTTGTTTAGGGAACAGTGAGACTAGTTCAGGGTGCCTGTAAGTTAGTGCTTGTGAAAGAGTAATGATGTCACATCCGGAAATGGAGTGAGGCCTGTCTCCTGGGGCTCTGGTTGAGGTTTCTGAGCAGAGAAATGACATAATGCACGTGTGCCGGCATGTGCTCTCCAAGGAGGGGACGTCACCCAGAGATTCCTTCCTTGATAGAAAATTATAGCTACAGATGGGGGCCAAGTGACGTCTGTGGAAGGCCATTCCAGTCTGATTTCGTCTACTCAGTGTCTTTCCTGTGTTCTGAGGTTTTCAAAGCCTCCAGATGGTCTCCTTCCCCTGACTGACTTTTAAAAATAAGTGATTTATTCTTCAAACCTGTCAAGGGAGTGTCTTTCTTATCTCACTCACCAAGGGGAGGCCAGGAAAGAACATCCCACGTTTGTCTGTTGAACCTTTGGCGAGTATCAGAACTGAGCGTGTTTTCCAGACGCCAGGCTCCCCTTCCAGGCTGTAAACCGGCTTTTGGGATCATCCTTCTATACACTCCATACTACGGAGTGTGACCTCCAAGAGGGCATTTTCGGCCAGACTCAGCCATAGGGAAGGGGGAGAAACAGGAGTATGTTGGGGCCCAGACGACACAGCACCAGACTCCTAGTTTCCACCACTTCCTGGGATAATGTAAACTTTCTGGGTTCCCATGGAAGGCTGGAGTGAGGAGGCGGTGGAGAAGGGCGTTGCGGGAAGAAGGAAATGAGGGAGAAGGACAGTGATGGAGAGGGGACACTGGAGAGGCAGCAGCAGGTCAGGATAGTCTCAGGGAGAACGTGACCATCAGCATGTGATGCGGCCTTGCGAGAAGCCTCATTTCCTGT
>NW_005368707.1:6661056-6673190 GCF_000412655.1 Myotis brandtii | reverse complement strand
GATATCCGCGGCCTGATTTTGTGGAGGGTGAATAGGCTCCTGAGGTGTGGTCAGCGCTCAGGGCCACGCAGCTGCTGAAGAGGCTGGGTAACCCAGGGCGTGCGGTTCCAGTGTCTCCTGACCTGGAGGAGCCCGAGGAGGAGGAGGAGGCTGACTGTGGGGCCTGGCGGAGGAGGCTCCGGGGCGCACCTGCGGCAGAGGCTGAGCCCTCGGGCAAGAGGTCCAGCTGCGCCAGGAAGGAGGCCCCGGGAGCCATCAGAGTGGGGGTCACTCAGGAGTCCGCATGCGGTCAGGCTGCAGGCTTCATTCACAAGCACAGCGTCTCTGGTCACAGCAGAGAAGCACCTGGGGAGGTGGTCATCCGCTTGAGAGGGCAGCCGTGGAACAGACGGTGGGAGTTGGGGTGCGAACACTCAGGGAGGCCAAGCTGAGGCCTGGAGGTGGGTAGTGGTGGTGGCCGCACAGGAGTGCGAATGTTCCGAGTGCCAGGGAACTGTGCACATAAAAATGGTTAAAACGGCTAATTTTGTGTTCAGCATATTTTACTGAAAAAATTATATTAAAAAATTATATAAAAAAAATAAGGTCTGGCTTTTCCACTGGTCAGTGAAGTCTGTCAGTGGGCGGGGCTTCCTGGCGGTAAGTTCGTTCAATAAGGGACCCCGTTGAGGGAAACGGGCAGCCGGCTACCCACCCTGGGCTGACCTCACAGCACATGTGTGCAGCCCTGGGCACAGGGTCACAGCACAGAGGCGGCGCTGGACATAGAGGACGTGTAAAATTTATGTGTCAGAAGGTCACGTTCTCAGGGACTAGAGTGGAAGTTGATGTCCATTAACTGAGTTTTTAAAAGCTGGAGCTGCCGTTCTTCCTCACTTAAATTCATTTTAAATTGAATATCCAGATTGTTTGCAAGTGGGGTTATGGAAGAGCATGAGAAGGCAGTCATCTGGAATGGCGGTTGTAAGTTTTATTTTTTGGTAACTAAAACCTCTGTGTCCCTGATAAACAGTATCGCCTGTGGCTTGCCTGGGGTTTTCTGGCGTTGGAAGGCGGGTTCTGTGGGGAGCACGCCCTCTGCGTGCTGCCAGGGTCAGGGAGAGCTGCAAGGAAAAGCGGAGGCCCGGAAACCTCCACCTCAGCTCTGGTCTGCAAGTAAAATCCCCTCATCTGAAGTATTCAGGAGTCCATCACAGAGCTTAAGAGCATGGGGGCACAGCCTTTTAAGTAGATGGTCTGATTTCAAGTTCAAGCTCCATCACATACCACAGAGCAAGTTACTCCAGCTCTCTGAGCTTCATTTTTATAATCTTTGAAGTAGGGTAGGTAGTACAACCTACCACGTGGATTGTGTCAGAATTTAATAAGAAAATGTGTCCAAAGCACCTACAGTGCCTGGCACATAGTAAATGCTCAGTTAATGGTAGTTGTGCTTTCTCAAATGCAAGAATATAGTGAAGATCAGGTCCCAAGTTTGAGCATCTTAGTGCCTTGGGTAAATGACTACTGCCACCCACAACCGGGAACCAGCTCTGATGGTCATGTCCCCAGCAATTAGCATGCTTAGAACTGCTCTTGTGGGATGCTGGGTTGGGAAGCCTAGATTCTGCGTGTGCCTCGTCAAGCCCCCACTCTTCCCTGAGCTTAGCTTTTCTTACCTACAATGGCCTCTGTAAGTCCTTGTGACGCCTGCAGGGCCAGGACTTAGTCACAGCACATCTCCCTGGGGGCCCAGTGCCCGTGCTAATAACCAGGCATCTGTGGGGACTGAGTGTGTGCTGAGCGCCTGCACAAGGAGCAGAGTGGCCTGTGGCGCCAAGGCGCGTGCAAGAGAAATGCAGTCCTTGAGCTGATAATCCCGTCAAAGAGAACGGCTCTTAAACTATATACTCATTCCTACTTTTGTGAGAAAAACAGGTGTGAATATATTATCTGTACAAAAATGTAAGCATTACAGATAAAAACACAGCTTCCTTTTTACGCTCAGTCTGAGACCCTCCCCAGAGACAACTATGCGACATTAAAGATGCTTCCTGACTCTGACCAAGGCTTTACATACTACATTACACCCTTAAAAATAAAGTTATAGTAACAATATATGATTATCCTGACCCCTATGCTGTACACCTGAAACTAATATAAAATAATATTGAATATAAACTGTAATTGAAAAAAAATAAAATAAAGAGAGAAAAAGAGAAACATGGATCTGAAAGAGACACATCGATTGGTTGCCTCCCACAGGTGCCCCCACCAGGACTAGGGATCAAACCTGCAACCCAGGTATGTGCCCTTGACCAGGAAGCAAACCACGACCCTTCAGTGGGTGGGCCAATGCTCTAACCACTGCACCACTGTCCAGGGCTAATTTATACTTCTTAATTCCTTCTCCTTTTTCATCCAGCCTCTCAATCCACTCCCCGCTGGCAAAACATAGTCTATCTCTGTACCTGGGAGTCTGTTTCTGTTTTGTTTGTTCATTTATGTGGCTCTTTAGATTCCACATATAAGTGAAATCATATGGCCTGTCTTTCTCTGCCTTATTCAGTCAGCATAATACCTTCTAGGTCCATCTGTGCCGTGTAGCCATTCCCTTCTGGAAGAACATGAACGTCGTTTCCACTTTTTCAATCTTATAAGCAATTCTGCAGTGACCATCCTTGTTTGTCCCCACTAGGCACATCTGTGCATATTTTCCTAGATGGGTAATGAGAAGAGCGGAAAATACAACTTTTATAGGTTAAATGCAGAATGAAACATAAAATTTTATGGCTTTATTCCCTGACTAGGAATAAGACAGAGATAGAACCAAGAGTGTATATAAGAAAAAGTAATGGGCAGGAAGACAGATCAGAAAAGTATGTACTTTAATCTATTTTTAAAATTGTCATTATCAAATAGTAGTCTATAGTTTTTGATCCATTCAAAATATGTGTAGAGCTGCATACTTTCCATACTGTAATTTCAAGACTATTATAGAATCCTTCTGGATTTTAAAAATTTTGGCCAAAATTTTTTTGAGAAAGAGGAATATCCTATCACATATTAAAACTAACGTAATAAAAGCCACATGGGTTTGGTATACTAACCCACAGCTAACCAGTATGAAGTAGGTCCAGGCAGACCTGAGTATAAGTCAGAAGCCTAAGGAGGAGGGTATATAACCTGTGGGGAAGGGAGGGTATCTAATAAAATGTGGAGGAGTACATTGATTTGCTATTTGGAAAAAAATTATATACTTATATCATGCCCTGTTGGAGTCACAAGGACTTGCAAAAAAGCCAAATAAGTTCTAGTAAATTAAAGAAATAAATATGAAAAATGAAACCTTAAATTAGTATACTTTTAGAAAACAATTTGGTAACATTCTTAGAAATGTTCACTAAATCTAATTATCTAATAATTTTACTTCCAAGTGTCAACCCTAAGGAAATAATCCTGATAAAGAAAAATGTGGTGTTTTATTTTCTTTAACATTATTTAAAAGAGTACAATGTTTAGAAATAGCCTGTGTGTCCAACAAAAGGTATGGCGAAGTAAATTAAAGAGTAATGTAGTTGCAGACATTAGAATAATGAAATCCTTGTTTTTTTTATGAAATTGAAGCTTAAAAAAGCAAAATTGAAAATAGTGTGTTTATAACCAGGTTAAAACAATCATGCCAGTAAAAAAGAAATGAAGGTTGTCTTTGAGTGGTGAAATGATAGGTGACTTTTTTTTCTATTTTTCAGTAGTCAAATTTTTAAAATAGCTAGCATATGATAGTTTTAGAATTCATTATTTGATTAACAGTGACTCTTTTGAGCACTTATTGTGGTAAGGCACTCTGTTAGGCAGTATAGCAGAGGAAAGGCAATTAACCATTAATAAGTAAACCTGATAATTTGCAGCTATTAGGGCCACAAGCAGAGTGCTGAGATAGAGTCATTAGGAGAGGCCCCCCACAGGAAGGTAGGGAAAGATAACTGAGAAGGTGACACAAGAAACAGAGGATGAGAATTAGCTTGCCATACAGCATCATGGAACAGCATCCCAGAAAGATGGAACAGCAAACTGCTGAAGAGGTTGCTAGGAATAACTTAGGTTATTTGTATAATGGAACAAGAATTAAGGCATATCTATAACTCACAGCTAATACCTATTTTTCATTTGCTACAGAGTCTGTTCAGAACCTTGCACTGGGTGGGGGGGAGGCGGGAGGAAGGATTCTGTAATCTAATGTCTTCATATGTAAATTTTACCCTGACCATGTTATTGAAACTTTCAAGTTTTCGAGGACTTGTGCCAGATACCAAGCCAGAAAGGACAGTCTTTGAAAGTTGGCAGAAACATGTCACTTCAGTGCTTTAGTATCCGTTTGCCATTTGTTGTTTCAAAGTTTTTCAATAATATTTTTCCCTAATAAAATATTGAGAATTGATTCTAGACATGAGGTTATTGACAGAGCCCAACCGTATGTAAGAATGACAGTTAATATTTAGTGGCTTTAAGGCTTACCAAGGGAATCTGTGTATATTCTGAACAATATTATCAGTATGTCTACTTTGTGAAGGAAGAAAAACAGCTGCCAAGCCAGAAGTATCAGAACCAGGTTTGAAGTGAGGTCCTGTTAAACCCCTCCCCCAGCTCTTATTTTGAAATTAAATTTATTGGGGTGACATTAGTTAATAACATTGTATAAGTCCCAGGTGTGCAATTCTCTAACACATAACCTGTATATCGCATTGTGTGCTCACCACCCAGAGCCTGTCTCCCATCCCTTTCCCCTCGTTAACCACCACAATATTGTCTGTTTCTATGAGTTTGTTTGTTCATTTGTTGCTTTCTGTTTTATATCCCACATATGACTGAAATCATATGGTTCTTGTCCTTTTCCATCTGACTTATTTCACTTAGCATGATACTCTCAAGGTCCATCCGTGTTGTCATAAATGGCAGTGTTTCATCTTTCTTATGGCTGCATAGCATTCCATTGTGTACATGTGCCACATCTTCTTTATTCATTCATCCATCAAAGGACACTTGGGTTGTTTCCATGTCTTGATTACTGTGAATAATGCTGCAATGAGCAGAGGGATACATATATCTTTATGAATGAGTGTTTTCAAAAATTTCAGGTAGGGACCCAGAAGAGGGATTGCTGGGTCATATAGTAGTTCTAGTCTTAATTTTTTGAGGAACCTCCATAATGTTTTCCATAGAGGCTGCACCAATTTGCATTCCCACCAGCAGTGTACAAGTGTTCCCTTTTCTCCACACCCTCGCCAACACTTGTTATTTCTTGTCTTATTGGTAATAGCCATTCGAACTCATGTAAGGTGGTACCTCATTGTGATTTTAATTTACATTTCTCTTATATCTAGTGAAGTTGACCATTTTTTCACATGTCTCTTGGCCATTTGTATGTCTTCTTGGGAGAAGTGTATGTTCAGGTCCTTTGCCCACTCTTAATTGGATTTTTTTTTTATTGCTGTTGTTGAGTTGTATGAGTTCTTTGTATGTTTTAGATATTAGCCCGTTATCAGAGGTGGTATTTGCAAATATATTTTCCCATCCTATTGGTTGACTTTTTGTTTTGTTGATGCTTTCTTTTGCTGTGCAGCTTTTTAGTTTGATGTAGTCCAATTAATTTTATTTATTTTTTTGTTAATCCTCACCTGAGGATATTTTTCCATTGATTTTTAGAGAGAATGGAAGGGAAGGGGAGAGTAAGAGAGAAGCATCAATGTGAGAGAAACTCATTGATTGGTTGCCTCCTGCACATGCCTCAACAGAGTTATGTGCCCTTGACCAGATTGAACCCAGGACTCTTCAGTCCATGAGCTGATGCTGTATCCATGAGCCAAACTGGCTAGGGCCCCATTCATTTATTTTTGCTTTAACTTCCCTTGCTTTTAGGGTCAAGTTCATGAAAGCCCCCCTGAGGTCCACAAGTTCAGTGCCTATGTTTTCTTCTATGTATTTTTTTTTAATTTCAGGTCTTATATTTAAGCCTTCAATCCATTTTGGGTTAATTTTTGTGTATGGTGTCAAATAGTGTCATTTCATTCTTTTGCATATGCAGGGCCACCTGTCTTAATACAGTAGCAGAAAAGCCAGTATCTGGGTTTGAAAAATATCTCCTAAACAGACTTTCAGCTGAGTCAGGCCCTGGATGTGGCCGTGTGGACAAGTCATCAGTCCCTGCGAAGTAAACAGGAGCGCGCGCACAGCTCGTAAATCTCCATCACATTCCCCAGCAGGGCGGGTGGCAGAGCCCTTTGGGGTTTTCAGCCAGTGGTGACCATGCCAGGAAAACACACAACCATCAGGAGGAAAAGTGAAGCCTAGTCCTTAGCTGCCCTTTGCAGGAGAAGGGCTGGCGACTAAACCCTAAGTACTTGGAACCCATGACCGTGAGAGGCCCCAGTGAAATGGACATCAGATCAGAAGGGGCTCAGGCCAACAGTGCTGGTGGAGAGAGAAGGGGTGGAGCAGGCCAACCTTGGCTCTGGGCCAGTTTTCCTATAGGAAAGGCTTCCCCTCCTTTATGGATCCCAGTGGTCCATGGTCCAGCCTTCCCAGTCTCAGCAGCTTCGCTATATGCACTGAGATCTGATGGGACAGCATTGAGATCACCTTGGGCGAGTTCAGAGCTCCACAGGGTAAAATGGAAGTTTTGACTTAGCTAATGACCTACTACTGTTCCCTGGGGCAACAGCAGTGACCTGAAGCATGGAGCTTAGAAAGCCAATCAGTGGCTCAGTGCACCTCTCTCAGCAGTGAACTTGGTCCCCATCCCCATGGGTAGCACATCTGTGAACTGCTGGGTTTAGAGGAGGAGGCTACATCATCAACCCTTTCATACTTCCTCTCTCAGAGCTCAAGATTCCCTGGAGGCTGAGTACACACACATCAGAAGGCCAGTGGGCAGATCTTTACAGAACCCTGAGGTTCCAGTGAGCATGAACAGCACCCATCCCTCCGAAGGGAATTCCCGCATCAGCAAGTCCGTAGCGGGCCTGTTTCCTGCCTGCTGTGTTCATGGGAGGGAATCCCAGCCCTGGCTGACTGGCCAGCTAGGGACTGAGATGCTCAAGGGAGCTTTGTGCAAACATTCAGAGGCCTTAGAGGTAGAAGATATCTTTCAGAGGCTGTGACTGAGGTTCAGAGAGGACCATGACTCAGTAAGCTCACTCACTCATCAGTGGGACTGGATGGAGGTGCCCCTCTACTGTGATGCTGATTCTCTGGGATCCTAACAAAATAAAACAGCTTCCTTCTTACTCTACCTGGCAGTCTTTTCTCCACTGCACCACGGAAAGTGCTGGGCACTGAATGAGAGCCCTAGGATCTGTGTTTCAGTATTTCCTCCCCTTCAGCAGTGGGTCTAGAAAAGCATTGTGGGTTGGAATCAGTATTCTGTGGCCTAGTGCTTCCCAGTCTTCTACATCATAAACAACAGAAAATTATATTTGCAAAACTCCCTGGGTGAGATGTAGATTCACCCACAAAGGCTCAGAACTTAGACAGAAACGCCACAGAATAGGACAAGTCCAGTTCCTGTCAGTGAGGCCACATGCATACAATTGAGTAATAATAATATATATAGAGAGAGCAGTGGGATGCAATAAGAAAGTCATTCCTTTTGACAAGTGGTGATTAAAATATCTTCAAATTAACTTATTTAAAAAGTTACTAAACTCCTGTACTTAGGCCATTTTCAACTATAACAGTAAGATTTTTGTTATGGATATTGAAAAAATTCTTTGGGAAAAATGCAGCAGGCTGCCCATAGCTGAACGGATTGGCTGGGGGCTGGGGGCACCTCCAGGGCCACGAGGATCAAAAATCTCTGCAGCCTGTAGTCAGTTCTTGTTGTCTGTCAGAGGGCTCTGCATGGTCAGGTGAGATTTGGGGTAAAAACAGTAACGACCCTCCTTTTCTTGGCGGGGTTCGGGCGTGCGGTCCGGGTCCCCGTAATGCACGGAGGCAGAGGGAGAGGGCTCCGGCCCCCTCGGCGTCATGTTTTCGGTGCCGGCGGTTGCCAGTCCGCCGGTTCTATCCTCAAGCGCTGGGACATGGGTAAAAACAAAACAAAACAAAATAAAACAAAACAAAACAAAAAAACACACAAAAAAACACAGAGTAACAGAGGTTTACATAATCTAGGACCAATGTGCAGTGGCAGATATGTTAATGAGCATTACAGCAAAGGGAGACATAATATGCAGCATTTCTGAACTTTTTTTGACCAGAAGAACCCCTTTGTCCCCATGCAGGCATCTCAGAGATGAGCACTATGTAGACCCACGTTGGGCAATACTTTGTAGTTGATTTATTGAAGATATAAATGTATTTCTCTGTAACTGAACTTAACCAACAACCTTTCTTTCCACGATGGTAGGAAGAGACCCAAGGCAGTGCAGTCTTTCCTGGTTTTAACAATGGTCAGTTCACAATTCATGCTTTGGTTGTCTAAGAACGGTCCCCTTCCTCCCTCCTCTCTGCAGCCTCTGAAATGTGATCCCATCTCCTAAGTTTACCTACATTTTCTGTAACCTGGCATCACCCCTCTAAAATTCACTGTCTTTTCTCATCTCCATCATGACCTGCAACCTTTGTGCGATTTGGTACAGGGCTATACAAACTAATCCAGTCAGGGGTGTAGGGAGACTATAGAAAATAAAAGCACTAGTTTTAGTGATGTTGAAAGCCAGCTTCTGATCTACCCAGAACAAGTAGTCAAAACCGATTTTCTTCTTGGGAAACAGGACTTCACAAGGATCATGGGGAACCTAGCACCCACTTTTCAATGGTAGCTCCTGCTTCTCCATTTGTTGCCCATTTAAAAGTCATTGAAACTTATTTCTGTTTCAACCTGCATCCCTCCTCCATTAATTAAATGCTTACTGCCTGTTAGGTATTGGATGAAAAGATGAAAAGATAGAGCCCTTGTAAAGATAGGCTTATGGTCTAAGAGAGAGTGAGACTTGCTAATGAGCACGATGCAATAAATTTGACAGAGGAATCAGGGGATAGTTAACATGGCCCTGCCTGGAGGAATCAGGGAAGGCTTCAAAGAGGACGTGACCCTTGAACTGAGACTTAGAAGATAAATAGAATTTCATGAGTTTGATTAAAGTGTGAGGATTGTGGGTTGGTAGAGATTTTCTAAGCAGGACCTAACTACACATGCAAAGGTGCAGCCAGTTGAGAGAGTCAGGGAGTAGCAATTTGATCAGGAAAACTCAAACTCAGAATGAATAATCTATAATAATAAAAGGGTAGTATGCTAATTAGACCGGATGTCATTCCGGACATCCTTCCTGATGAAGCCAGGGCTGGAGGGAAGCCAGCCCGGGTCCCGGGTGCCTGCTGGTGGCAGCTGGAGGAGGAAAGCCTGGGTCCCAGGTGCTGGCAGCCAGGGGAAGGAAGGCCTACTCTTGCATGAATTTTTGTGCATCAGGCCTCTAGTAATATAATAAAAGCTCCATTTATTGTTCACTCTATGCCAAGGCTTGGTCAAACGTGCTACCTATAGCATCTGACGTAATCTTCAAAGGAAATCTGGGCAGAGGCATTATCATCCCTGTTGTGTAAATGAGGAGACTGAGCTAAGGCAGCTTTACTGACTTATGCAGGGCCCCACCGGCAGATAATGGGGGAGCCAGAAAGGGTCGTATTGCCTGATTCTGAACAGTTTTGCCCATGTTCCAACCCCAGATGCTAGATAGCCTCCTGCTTGCTGGGGCCAAGTGGTGGGAGGGGCGCTCTGGGGTCAGTGCTGAGGGGCAGAGGGAGGGAGAGCCCTCCCACCACAGCTCCCTCCTGAATTCCTGCTTGACCCCAGTCCCCGCTCTCCTGTTCTCACTCCCCTCACCTTCTAGCCACAGTCTATCTGGGCACTCTCTTCCCCTTCTGCTGGGCTCCTGGCACAGGGAGACAACTCTAGCTTTTGGGTGGAGCAGAGAACCAGCTACCAAGTCAAATACAGTCGCAGGTTTCTCCAGAGTCCTCAGGAGAACTGCCTTGCTGTCACTTCTGTGGTTTGGAAGCTTTTTCAGTAGCTCTGGGTGCCATCCAGCCTGGTGGGGCTGAATCTGTCAGGAAACCATTGTGCACTACTTGAACCTGCTGCCACCTCCTCACACATCTGTCTCAGGGCTGAAGACAATGGTGTGGAGCATTTGGGCTGAGGCCTGGGAGCTTTCCACCAACCCCCGAATACCCGAATCACACGGAGAATGAAGGAATGTTGGTGTCTGCCCTCGGCCGGGTCAGAAAACAGCACAATGTAAACTTTACAGAACTGACAGAATGCAAGTCTAGGTCACCGATCCCCTGATCTTCGTGGGCCGTGCACATTTGTAGGTTCTAGAAAGCTTATCTGTCCAGTTGCTGGGGAAGCATTTTAGAAACGGTTGCTAGTCATTTTGGAAAGAGCTGTTTTGTTCATCTCTATCTGGAGGCTTGAAATTGGCAGCAGTCTGTTGAGATGGAGTCAAAAGGATCCTTGCTGACAGGGATTGTTGAGAACTTGAGCTAAGACCTGGCAACCGAAAGCAATAAGCACAGATCAGTGTTTTCAGAGTGGAGTGAGAGAGGTGAGGTGGGCGCTGAGGGTCCTGGGAGCCTCTGGTGCCAGGTGTTTCCCTGTCCCTTTACCCTCCTTTCATTCTTTGGCTCTTTCCCTTCAAATTCATCCAGTTGTTGCCTTGGCATCTCCACTTGCTTTAAGCCCCTCCCAAGGTTAGGGTTTAGGATTTTTTCCCCTGTAAAGTGCCAGGTAGTAAACATTTTAGGCTTTTTGGACCAGACTGTGTTGCAAGTACTCAACTCTGCCATGTGGCATGGGAGTAGCCATGACAGCATATAAACAAATGAACGTGGCTGTATTCCAATTAAACTTTATTTGTAAAAGCAAGTGTTGGACTGCATTTTGCCATAGTTGACTAACCCCTGCTTTAGATTTTGATTCTCTCCTTTTTCCTCCCTTCTCTCTTTTGAATCCCAATAATGGGAACAAGTGTTTAAAAAGGCAAGCTGTTTTGTCTATGCTGTTGCTTTTGGACTCCCTTCCACTCATTTTTAACATTTCAGAAAGTGCACTTTGTCTTGCCTTTATAGGTGGTGATTTAAGTTGAAAGCATTCGTGAAGGCAATAATCCTTTTGAGCATTTAGTAGGTTTGCTGTTGTGAAATAGTAATTGTTACTATACTTTCTGTTTAGCTAGGTATGGAGATTACCAGTATATTGCAGAATAATTCAGGAAAACTTTCTGCAACACACAATGCCAGGCAAGGAATAATAAATGCTTCTTGCTGGAATGAATGAACATATGGAAGCTGAAAATGTTAGAAATGATTTCTTTACAAATCATTAGAGACAACTGTATATGGTCCCTTTACCTTTCATGATGTTGATTGTGCATGTTTCCTGGGCAGACCAGAGAACACACAGGAAACTTTTAGGTAAAGGTACAGGTGAGACACCCTCCACGGGTTTGTCCTGTCATAGGAGACAGGCATCCCCCCCCCCGCCCCCAAAAGAAGACCACACTAAGATCACTCATCCTCACTGATGCAAAAACGCCCATCTCAGCACCCTTCCCGTTGGCTCGTGGCCATAAAGAGAGAGGACGATTAACAACTGGGATCTAGTCTTGCAGTTCATGGTGGTGAGGCCCAGCCACCTGACTCAGCCTCCCAGCTTCCAATTCAGTGCTCAAGGGAAGTGTACAAACGAAGTCTAGGAAACAGTCATGTGAAATGCCAAAGGGAACACGATAGAACAGAAAATCCAACGATGGCACGGTTCTAATTTTGCTTAAAATATTATCTCTACTCCTAAAAAACAATCCCAGGAAGAATATATTAAAATGTCAACAGTACCTCTATGTGATAGAATTAGGTGACTTGAATTGTCCTTTTTTTTGTCTCATAATTAAAACAATTTTTTACAATGAATATGTGTTGCTTATATAGTTTCAAAGGTGTTATTTAAAAAGATAAGGAGTGGGTATCCCAGTATACCTTTTTTCTTACTGAGAATAAAAGAAGAGGCTCCCCTATGACAACCTTCTCACCCCCCTGCAGCAAGCACTCTGTAGGGCATGGGCAGGGGCTTTCCAGGGAAAAGCAGACTGTCACAG
>NW_005368707.1:6636830-6661025 GCF_000412655.1 Myotis brandtii | reverse complement strand
CTTCTCCTCCTTAGCCAATCGGCACTGGTGTGACTCAGGCCCGAGGAAGGACTGTACATTAGGAATCTGTTGCTTCGGGCCCCCTGATGGGATCATTTGTTTCTCTTGGGTTCCTCTTCAAAGGAAACGTGGCAGTACCTGTTTCAGCTTGGCCTGGCCTTTCCCCTCCTCTTCTCAGCTTATTAAAAGGTACAACAAAGCTAAATAAGCAAATACTGTCTTAACCATATATATAATAAGTTTTCTAAAGAGATTAATGCCATTTGGAAAGTATTCCAGAGAAAGCACAGTTTCTTAAAGAAACACACCTATTTGAAAGTACAGCTCTTGTGTGGAAATTCCTGCTTTCTTGATGAAAATAATTTTCTTTTGAGGCAATGGTCAGAATTCAGGGGGCCCTCCTTGAGATACTGTTGGCAGTGGCTTCATCCTATTATGCGGTTACCCTCTGCTCCTAGGGCCTAGGGCAGGGGTGGGCAACCGCTGGCACGCGTGCCAAACATGGCACGCCAGTAACTTTTGCTGGCATGTGAAACCCTCTCTTATAATCTTCCATTGACAATTTTTTTCTTAATATTGACTTTTTAACCTCTCAGATAAATTCAGTGTAGGTGCATCTTAGATAAACAAATAATTTTACATAACAAGTTATCTTAAAGACCATAGACATGGATTGACGAGAGAGGGGAAGAGCAATTTCTATGCCTCTGCCTTAACTCTCCCTGCCTTCCTAGATCCAACCAGTGTTTTGGTTTCATCCACATACACTTGTGAATCTTTGTTCTCAGTGATGAATTTTGTTAAGTCTTGTAATAGGAGTAGCCTGACGGATGAAAGTAGTAGCTCGTGCATATCTCTGAAGGTCACGAAATATAAACCTGATGTAAAATCTCTGTCATCAGTGATGCAGCAGCAAAAGTCCCACTGATAATATCAAACGGAGTCGTAAAGTTTTCTGTCGGACTATCAGTGCACATGTATACATTACAAAATAAATGTATTTTTCATCATCATATACTGTGTTTTTGTCGCTCGAATGAATTTTATTATTTCTTCAAGGTTCTTCACATACGTACACCTTAAGAGATAAAAAGGAAGCGTAACATGTTCTCAAAAAATTAGGGTTGGCACGCAGAAGAATTTGGAGGCAGAGATTTTGCTGGTTTTGGCACGCATTCACAAAAAGGTTGCCTACCCCTGGCCTAGGGTCTCCCTACTTGTGACAGCCCACTTTTCTGCGGAGATGAAGACCGTGGGCTCACTTAAGGGTCCTTGGTCACTGGACAAGTTACTAAGAGTCCTTCTGGTGTCTTTCTGCTGCTATTCAAATTTTACCCCTATCAAAGAGAGGCTGTGGGGATTGAGAATGACATATTTCACTCAGATCTTTAGTTGTCTAATCCAACTCAAGTTAATAACTACACTCTCTTCACTCCCCCAACCCCAACCCTCACAATACACACTTCCAAGTTGACCCTTCAACAACATGGGTGTGAACTACACAGGCCCACTTATATGCAGATTTTAAAAATGAACTACCTGTACTATTTTCAGTCTGTGTGTGGGAAACTGTGGGTGTGAAGGGCCCACTGTGTGTATTGTTCAACATCATTTTATACAGAGGACTTGGCACCCCTGGATTTTGGTATCTGACAGGGGTCCTGGAACCAATCCCCTATGGATACCAAGAGACAACTAAGTTTTGGGGGAATCAAAAGTTACATTCAGATTTTTAACTGCACAGGGGTCGGTACCCTTAACCTTTGTGTTGTTCAAGGGTGTCTCCTGTTTCCTTTCTTTGTTTCTGAGTGGGCTCATTTTGTCCAGAAGAGGACAGTGTTGCACTTGTGGTCTCCCCCAGTGGCAACCCCAAGAGGCCAAAGCTCTTTATTAAATGAGAGGTATTTTTGGAACATTTGCCTTGATTCGGATTTTGTATTGTATCCCTAAAATGGCCAGGGCGACAAGGCTACAAAGAGCAAGGTGGAGTTGTCCTTCAGTGAGTGTATGCCCCATGCTGTGTGGTGCTTGGTATGTACTGTATGGGCAGCTGTAGGGGCACTATGGACACGGGAGCAGGAAAGGTGATGTACACCTGGAGAGCCTGTGGAAAGTGTCATGGAAGGGGCCACAGATGGTTACCGCATTGCCAGACAGAGGCGAGGCAGACAGGCCTCCAGGAGGAAGGAAGAGTGTGGCGGGGCCCGGAGGTGGAAAAGAACAGGATTACTGGGGACAGCCAGGAGACAAGTTGCTTTGGGCATAAAGTGGATGAACAGAGGGATGAAAAATGAGACTGGAGATCTAGGCCAAGTCTAATCACAAAGGCTAAGGGTTTTTAAAGATGCCATACTAATGACTAACATTTAGTGGACACTTACTCTATCGTAGTCCACTCAGACACCAGCACAGGGCTGCCATAACAACATTCCACAGATTAGATGGCTTATAAACGGGATTTATTTTTTCACGGTGCTAGAGGCTCGAAGTCCAAGATCCAGGTGCCAGCATGGCCAGGTAAGGGCTTTCTTCGAGGTCGCAGACTTCTTTTTTTAAAATATATTTTTACTGATTTCAGAGAGGAAGGGAGAGGGAGAGAGAGAGAAACATCAACAAAAGAGAATCATTGACCAGCTGCATCCTACATGCCCCCTACTGGGGATTGAGCCCACAACCAGGGCATGTGCCCTGACCAGAAATCCAACTGTGACCTCCTAGTTCAACCACTGAGTCACACCGGCTGGGTGGGTCTCAGACTTCTTATCTTTATGTGGCAGAAGGGGTGAGGGAGCCCTGTGGGGTCTCTTTTATAAGGACATTAATCTCACTCATGAAGGTTGTGCCTTGAAGACCTAATCACCCCTCAAAGGCCCCGCCTCCAAATACCATCACATCAGACATTAGGATTTCAATGTATGAATTTTGGTGAGAGACAGTCAGACACCAGCACAGGGTATGGTTCTGAGTACTTTACAAGTAAAGCACATTCAATCTTTGAAACACCCCATAAGACGGGACCATGATTCTCCCATAGCACACATGAGGGCAGTGAGTGCTGCAGGCTGGGTCCTCTGGCAAGCAGACTGAGCTGAGTATGTGCAGGAGGTTTTCGTCTTCTATTGAGTGCTCCTGGGTTCAACACCCGAGGGAGGGGAGGGAAGGAGAGGGGAGAGCAGGATTGAGCAGTGGGAGAAGCTGGACTGCGATGCAGTCTCACCAAGGCCATAGCCTACCTCAGGTGTGCTCCAAGGCTGGGAGGACCCTTCAGAAATGATCCAGGCTGGGAGGAGGGCCCTGGCTTTCATATCCTTGGTTAAGCAGTCATTGGCTGTGGGCACCCTGGGAAGGAGGTATATGGGTGCGAGGCAGCTCTCTTAAGTTAGGGGTAGTTTCTGGAGAGAGACTCAGCTGAGGGCTGTCAGCATGCCAGGAATCTGGGGAAACAATGACTTTACTCCCTCAGGGGGTCTGGCAGGTGCAGCAGAGATCCCACTATCATAAGCTTGAGAAGCTAGCCAAGGTGACATTGCTCCTCAGTGGAAGAGGCAGGACTCAAACCAAAGCAGGTGACTCTTCTCCATGTTACTGTATTGCAGGGTATACGTTGGGGATCAATGGATATTTCTAAGCAGAGGTAACTTGCAGCTCAAGCCTTACTTTACAAACCTTATTCTTTCTTTATGGGAAAAGTTATAAAATTTTATTAAAGAATACAAAATGTTTTCCTAAACTATACAAATTCAATGAAATGCCCCAACTCCCAAAAGTATTAAGAAAAAATACAGAGATGCAAAGGAGTATAATTTTGAAAAAGAAAAAAAAGAGAGGACCTAACCCACCAAGTATTTCAAATTCAAACTCATAGTTTTTTTAAAGTGTGGTTTTAGCATAATGGCAAACAAATGGGTCAGAATATAGCCCCGAAACAGATTCATTTCTACATGGGAACTTGGCATTCAATAGTGGTGGTGTCAGAAATCTTGCGTGGAAAGATAATTTACTCAGTAGTGTTTGGGAAATTGGCTAAAATATTTGGAAAAATTAAGATACAACTAGGTTCTGACCTAGGATATAAACTCAGAAACTTGGTCAAGTTTAATGAGAGAGATAGTAGCCACACAATGGGTAAAGCCAGGATCACTCCCTGGGTTTTATGAGAATATCTGTGTCCCAGATTCTCTTTTAATCCAGAGAGAAACTTTCATCCCTTTGGAGAAAGGCTATAACATGCCTTTTACCCTGAGCTCACTTAATCATTTCACCTATGGCCCAGACCTAGGAATAATTAAAAAAACCACTCTAGGCGACTAGCATGCATGCCTTAACATCTACATATCAGTTTCTATGTTTTAAACATTGGTGAAATCTCAGACTATTACAGTCCTAATAACCGTGGTGTTATGGTTTTCTGCACACAAAAGGCTGGAAGCAGCAAATTAAAATTAGAGCATAGGGAATGAAGTGAAGTGCAGGCTCAGAGTGAGGTTTACAATGAGAATAGGCGGTGGAAATTGGCACAGTTATTTAGTTGCATAAATCTTGTTTCCACCTCAAAAACAGTGATTCAAGTCTTAGAGAAATGGTCCTCAAGCCTAGCTGCTTATTAAATTACTGAGAAGCCCCTTTAAAAAAAAGTGATGCCCAAGCCTCCATCTCAGAGACTCCTGTCTCATTGGTCTGGGGTGGGGTGCAGGCATATACATTCATATACTTCATATACATTTCCTAGGTGATTCTAATGAGCAGCCGGGGGGCGGGGGGAATCCACTAGCTCCGTGGTCGGCAAACCGTGGCTCTCGAGCCACACGCGGCTCTTTGGCCCCTTGAGTGTGGGTCTTCCACAAAATACCGCCACACTCAAGGGGCCAAAGAGCCGCACGTGGCTCACGAGCTGTGGTTTGCCGAGCCGCAAGTTTGCCGACCACTGCACTAGCTTAATGGTTTGGGGCCAGTGGTGAACCCAGACCTATAGGCACTTTTGCAGGCCCTTATAGCTCACCATGATAATGAATGATGGTTAGCTTGACAGTGGTTACCAGGATTTTCTTTTAAGAGGAAAACACTTTGTATATTAGAAGTGATTTTAACAGAAAATAAGATAACCTAGAACTAAATGATATAGAGACACATATTCAGGTCTGTGTCAAAGAGAGAAATCTGGAAGGAACTGGTGGAATGAGGCTGGCACCCAGCATCTCTGGCCTTCCTGACCTGCCCCGCTGTGGACCAACAGCTATCGTACCCACCAATCACCTGGGGATCTTGTTACCATGCAGATTCTGACTAAGTAGGTCTGGGAGGTCTGGAGATTCCGCAGTTCTCACGAGCTCTAGGTGATGCTGATGTAGCTGGTCCAGGAACCACATGTAGCAAGGCTCTAACTCAACACTGATGGCCAGGACTCACTCACAAGCCCCTTCTTTGGAATCCAAACAAGGAGGATGGCTTCCTCTTGCCTGAAGAATGAATTCTGTTGGGGTTCTTGATATCTGGAACCACTCTGCCCAAAACCAATGGCTTTCCTGAAGTAATGAGTTCACCCATCTCTTCTGTTAACCATCCCCTGCTTCCACGAGGCAACTTTATTAGAGGGCCAGAGACTGAGTTAGATACAGGCTTAGAGCATTGAGTGTGGGCCATTCATTACAAAAGCGTGGCAATAGGATGGCAAAGGATGGCAGATTTCTTGGGTCAAAGTCCAAACTGGATCCAAGTCAGGACATGAAAGTATCAGTTACAGATTCTATTCTGAAAATTATTCAAAATAATTACTTTGTGGTACTTTCTACATGAAACAGCCACTTGATTATCATCAGGTAGCCAGCAGACTAATAAACAAAGCATTGGAAGGAATATACAACTCCAAAGTGAGGCTGAGTGGCTGTAGGGCCCTAAAAGGGGTGGATACCATGGTGGAGAGACTCTCCTGTCTGAGATCACACAGCCGCCATTGTTTCCCCTCTTGTGGAATTTCCTTGGAGAAGGCTCAGGTCTTCACAGAAGCTGCCCAACGAAACTTCAGTCATCCTCCTTCTCTTTGCAGTTCCTGGAACCCCTTTGCAAATAATTTTCTAAATCCTCTACAATGGTGATGCATTCTCTTGCCCTCATGAAATTGCAGAAGATACTATTTTTTCAAAGGCGGGGATCATATTCCCAGAACATTCAGGAGTGTAGCCAGTCTAATGGGTCTGATTCTTGTTCTGTTATTTGTTTCTTTGTGGCCTCTTTAGAAAAGCAGAGCAAGTGCTGATGAAATCGGTAGACCACTAGGGTCAGAGATGCTGGGTGCCAGCCCCATTCTGGGTCCCAGAGCCATAGATGTGGCTGGGTCAGTGGCCCCATGGCTCTGGGTGCCCCCTTCCATTGTCACATGAAGCCATCCCAGCAGTACTATTTAAGTAGTACTGTTTAAGTAGTACTGTTTAAGATGGACTTGTTACCACTTTCGTTCTCAGAGCTCAGGACTGGGCTAAGACCTTCCCCACAGAGCATATTACCATCTGATCTTGCTCCCAGTGGCTATCTGGGTCTTTGTTGTCCAGAGATCAGCTATTAGGCTAATTTTCACTTTCACGACATTTCAAAAGACCACAGATTATTTTTTTGGTGCCTTCTCAGAGTGACTTTCTTCCCCTCCTGGTACTCCTATGATGTGAATATTGTTACATTGCACAGTATCCCACAGTCCCCTTAAGCTGTTCTATTTTAAAATTTTTGTTGTTGTTGTTGTTGTTCTCTGAGTGATTTTTTTCTAGCCAGTCTTCTAATTCACTGATCCAATCTTTGACTTCCCCTAATCTGCTGTGTATTCCTTCCAATGTGTTCTTTTAAAAATGTGTGTGTGTATATATATATATATATATATATATATAAGAAAGGGAGAGAGAGATAGAAACATCAATGATGAGAGAGAATCATTGATTGGCTGCCTTCTGCATGTCCCACACTGGGGATCAAGTCCGCAACTTGGGCATGTGCCCTGACCAGGAATTGAACCATGACCTCCTAGTTCATAGGTCAATGCTCAACCACTGAGCCATGCCAGCTGGGCCCAATATGTTCTTTTTTAGTGCTGTCAATTTCTGACTTGTCTTTTTTTTCATAGTTACTATATCTTTTCTCATGCTGTTGAGCATTTTTGCCATCATTATTCTGAACTCTATATCTGATAAATTTCATATTTTCATTTCATTTAGTTCTTCTTCTGGAGAATTCTCTTGTTCTTTCATTTTGGGCTTTTTTGCCTCTCCATTTTGCTGCTATTTGGGTTTATGTCTGTGTATTAGGTAGATCTGCTATCACTCCCAATTTCTAATACTGGACAATGCCAGACGCTGTTTCTGACTGACCCTGAGTACCCTGTTTGGAGCTATCAGCATTCCACAGCTTGTGGCTCCCCCTGCTGGGATGGATGCCTTTAGAAAGGACCAAGATTTGCACCAAGGTCTGCTTTTCCTAGCTCCGGGCTCCGAATTAGAACAGGCAAAGACTCAAAGCCTCCAAAGATCTGCCTCTGCCTGCAGTCTGATTATGATTCAGTCTTGATTAGCCTCAGATATCAACCACAGGGTGGGGCGAGAGTTTTTCCAACAGGGTGTGCAACTGCTTCTGCCTACAGGCTGACTGTTATTCTCAGTCACTTAATGGGCCTCAGAAACTCCATAGGGTGGGGCAAGGGGTTTTCAATAGGGTGTGCCAATCCCCCCCGCCCCCCCCCCCTTGCAAAAGCTACCTGGATGGTAGAGGCCAGAGAAACATTTCCTCTGCAGCAGCAGTTGCCAACTGTTCGGACCTCATGGACCACAAGTGGTCCATGGACCACTGGTTAGTGACCACTTCTCTGCAGTATGAGGGAATGACTCAGCACAGGAAATGGAGTGTCTGCCTTCTGAGCTCTAACCCTAGAGCCCACAACCCTGGCTTCTGCTCACACAGCTCCAGTCCATTCTGCCCTCCCTCTGCCATAGCCCAAGGTGAGTGGCTACACACAAAATTTTGTGTGTTGCCCTTAAGAGTGTGCCTGCATTTCCAGCCATCTCTCCCTGGCAGATAGCACCCCTGCTGCTTTTTTTGGACTGGGGAGCCCAGCTTGGGATTTAGGCCCCAGAGTTCTCAGTAGAAACCCTCTCCTCTTCCTCCTCCCCGCCCTTACCCAACTGAGATATCTCTCTGGAACTTCAGCTGCTGTCTGTGAGAGCCCAGGCAGCCCTTTTGTGCCTCTGCACTTCCTACCAGTCTCTATGCACTCTCCACTTTCCATCCTTGCTTATCAGGGTTCTCTCTAGCTAGTCTTCAGTTGATTATTCAGGATGGTCTTTCTGTATTTTAGTTGTAATTCCAGTTTGGTCCTAGGATCATGCCAGTGTAGCCTCCACTTACTCTGCTGCCATTTTCGAATGTTCTTCTCTTACTTGATTTCTAGTTTCATACTATTGTGGGTAGAAAAGATGTTTAATATGATTTCAATCTTCTTAAATTTATTAAGACTTGTTTAGTGGCCTAACATATGATCTATCCTGGAGAATGTTCCATGTGCACTTAAGAAAAATTCTGTAGCTTTTGATGGAATATTCATGATATGTCTGTTAAGTCCATCTAGTCTAATGTGTTACTTCAGACCAACGTTTACTTATTGATCTTTTCTCTGAATGATCTATATATTGATCGATGTAGGGTATTAAACTACCCTATTATTGTATTTCTATCTGTCCTTTTAGGTATTAATATTTGTTTTATACAGGAGTAGGCAAAAGTAGGTTTATAGTTATGAGTATGTGAAAGTTTGTTATTATTTATTTGTATTATAACTGTAAACCTATTTTTGCCCATGCCTGTATCTTTAGGTACTGCTCTATTGGGTGAATAAATATTTACGGATGTTATATCCTCTTGTTGGATTGATCCCTTTATCATTATTTAATGCCCTTCTTTATTTTTATTATAAAGTCTATTTGTCTGACATAAATGTAGCTCAGTCAGTTTTATTTTGATTTCCATTTGCATGGAATATCTTTTTTCATCCCTTTACTTTTATTCTGTTTATGCCCTTTAAGCTGAAGTGAGTTTTTTATAACCAGCATATAGTTGGATGTCTCTCTTTTTACTTTATTATATATTTTTTAAATATATGTTTTTTAAATTGATTTCAGAGAGGAAAAAAGAGGGAGAGAGAGAAACATTAATGATGAGAGAGAATCATTGATAGGCTACCTCCTGCATGCCCCCTACTGGGGATTGAGCCTGCAACCTGAGCATGTGCCCTTGACTGGAATCAAACCCCAGACCCTTCAGTTCGCAGGCCGATGCTCTATCTACTGAGCCAAACCATCTCAGCCATTTACATTCAAAGTAATTACTGGTTGGTATGTACTTATTGCCATTTTGTTCATTGTTTTCTGGCTGTTTTGTACCTCCTCTGTTCCTTTCTTCTCTTGCTCTCTTCCTTTCTGATTTAATGATATTCTAAAGATTATGATTAAGATTCCTTTGTCTTTTATGTACCTACTATAGGCTTTTGCTTTGTGGTTACCATGAGGTGTACATAAAACAACTTATATTTATGTCTATGTTAAGTTTATACCAACTTATTTTCAAACCCCCCCAACACACATTTTATTTTGTTTTTGAAGTCACAATTTACATCTTTGTATCTTGTGTATTCATTAACAAATTATTGTAGATATAGTTATTTTTACTACTTTTATCTTTTAACCTTCATAATGGCTTTATATGTGATTAAGCTGTCACCTTACTACAGTCAGGCATCACTTAAGGACAGGGATACATTCTGAGAAATATGTTATTAGTGATTTTATCATTGTGCAAACATCATGGAGTGCACTTACGCAAACCTAGAGGGTACAGCCTACTACACACCCAGACTATATGTCCATTACATCTATCTGTACAGCATGTTATTGTATTGAATACTGTGGACAATTGTAACACAATAGTAAATATTTGTGTATCTATACATATCTAAACATATAAAAGATGCAGTAGCCCTAACTGGTTTGGCTCAGTGGATAGAGCGTCGGCCTGCAGACTCAAGGGTCCCAGGTTCAATTCCGGTCAAGGGCATGTACCTTGGTTGCGGGCACACCCCCAGTAGGGGGTGTGCAGGAGGCAGCTGATTAATATTTCTAACTCTCTATCCCTCTCACTTCCTCTCTGTAAAAAAAATCAATAAAATATATTTTTTTAAAAAAGAAAAGATACAGTAAAAGTACAGTATAAAAGATAAGAAATGGTACACCTTAATAGGGCACTTACCATCACTGGAAGTTGCTCTGGGTGAGCGGTGAGTGAATGCGAAGGCCTAGGACATCACTGTACACACAGGCTACACTAAATGTATAACAAATAAACCTTAGCTTATTTTAACTTTTTTACTTTGCTCTTTTGTAATAATACTTAGCATAAAACACAAAGACATTGTATAGTTGTACAAAAATATCTTCTTTTTTTTTTCACCAATTTCTTCTATTATTTATTCCATGTATGAACTAACAAAATATATTTTCTTTATATCTTTATTCTATGAGCTTTTTTCTATTAAAACTTTTTTTGTTAAAAACTAAGACACAAATCACACACACATTAGCCTAGCCAGTGGTCGGCAAACTGTGGCTCGCGAGACACATGCGGCTCTTTGGCCCCTTGAGTGTGGCTCTTCCTAAGCCTTAGGAGTACCCTAATTAAGTTAATAACAATGTACCTACCTATATAGTTTAAGTTTAAAAAATTTGGCTCTCAAAAGAAATTTCAATCGTTGTACTGTTGATATTTGGCTCTGTTGACTAATGAGTTTGCCGACCACTGGCCTAGACCCACACAGTCAGGATCATCAATATCACTGGATCCCAGCTCCACATCATGTCCCACTGGAAGGTCTTTGGGGGCAACAGAAACATGGAGCTGCCATCTCCGGTGGTAACACTGCCTTCTTCTGGAACACCTCGGGAAGGAGGTGTCACTCTTTTCAGAAACAGGTCCATGATGGTTTGCTGGGTTCTTTTTTTCATCATAGATGATGCAACATGAACATTCCTCTCTATTAATGAAAACCTTTTGGTGTTGGGGGTCCATGTTTTCAAACTTTTTAAGGAGCTTCCAGAGTATTGCAAAAGCTTCTGCTAAGCCCTCCACTGTGAGTTCTCTTGAGGGTTCTTCCTTTTCTTTTCCTGCAGTTTCCTTTTCTCTTGCCTCTTCTTCAGCAATGCTTTCCTGTTCCCCATGAGTCAGTTCCTCAGGAACCAGCTCTAGGAGCTCCTCAATGTCATCCTCACCCACAGCTTTGATTTCTGCAGGCACCTCATCCTTGGCAAATCCCTTGAAGTCCTGGATGAACCCCTTGAGTATCTTCTTCCAGATGCCATTCATACACTCTTCAGTCACATCATTCCAAGCTCAAGCAAGGGTGCTGATTCAGTCATAGATGTTACGATCCTTCCAGAATTGCATCAGTATCTTCCTCAGTTGCAGCAATGGCCTGGGTAAAGTTCCTCCTCAGGTGTAGTAGGCTTTAAAAGCTGATCCATTGTTGGATCAAAGAGGTGCTGTGTTTGAAGGAAGAAACACTAGTTTGATATTGGGACGACGATCAGTAAAAGGTGGGTGTCTGGGGGCAGTATCCACAATAAACAAAATGTTGAAAGGTATGTTATTCCCCCCATAATACTTCTCCATTTTTCTGGCATAACAACTCAGGAGGGCATCTTGGAAGAGAAGCTAGGTCATCCATGACTTCTTAGTGTGTGTGTTTATTGATATGCTCGAAGGCCCTGGGGTTGGTTCTCACTGTGCCAGATCACAGAGGGTTTCAATCTGTGGCCTACAACATTGCCCCCACTGAGCCGAGTGGGGTAGCCAGTTAAAAACTGTTCTCTACTTTCTACAGTCCTATGGGATCTGCAACCATGAGCCCCACTGGCTACCAGAACCAAGTGATCAAGGAGTGTCCCCTGGGCACAGCCACAACCACTGGGGCACCCAGTGTGTGCCCAAGCTCCTCTCTGGGTGGTACCAATCACCTGGAGCAAGACAGAGGCCGAGCCCACAGTATTTGGAGGGGTTTGCAGTAGGCCTCTAGATGTAAAATTAATTAGAAGCCTCTCGGGCTGCAACTTTAAGATAAGCAAGTAGGCCTCTTTCACAGAAAGACTGGGTGCTCTTCAGTCTGCTGCCTCTGTGCTGGGCCCTGGGGTGGGCGAGTCCATGTGGGAGCCCTGTAAGAACTGTTTCTCAGCTCGCTGTAGCCGTGTGGACACAAGCCCCACTGACTTTCCTTGGGGATTCATCTCCCAGGTGCAGGTCATAAAAGTTGGAACCCTCCTCATGTGGTTCAGACCCTTCACTCCTTCGGGAGAAGCATGGAGTTGTGAGTTCCCTTCCCCACACCAGGGGTTTATGACAGCCTTGTGGCTCAGCCTCTCTCTCCCATTTCAATGTGGGGTTTTTTCCTTCCCATTTGCCCAATGAGTAGGAGTCACTCATTTAGTTATTGGGTTTCTTTATAGGAAACTGTTCTGTATGTAGCTGTACATTTGGTGCATCTATGGAGGGAGGAGAGTTTGGAATTCTCCTATGTCACCATCCTGAATCATAACTTATCGCTTATGTTTTTGATGATAGCCATTCTAACAAGTGAGGTGATACCTCATTGTAGTTTTGATTTTAATTTCCTTGATGATTAGTGATGTTGCATATCTTTTCATATACGTGTTGGCCGTCTGTATATCTGCTTTGAGGTCCTTCGTCTGAGAGGGGCTGGAGCAAGTTCATGGACCACTGCAGGCTCCACAGCTGGGACTGAGGTCTGTCTGATGCAATAGCAATTCATTGTGGCTCTAATTTGCATTGATCTTATTATGAGGGAGGAGGTTAAGATGCCCTTCCCATGTTTAAGAGAGATTTATAATACTTTCCCTGTGAACTATCCATATTCTTTATGCATTTTTCTATCTCTGGTTTTGGTCTTTTACTTCTTGATTCACTGAAGCTTTCTTTTTTGATAGGAATGATAAGTATTTAGAATATCCTTGTAAAACAAGATTATCTAAGGAACTCAAGTATAGAAAGCACAGGAGGGGCACTGTGTATGTTTGAGGTCAGGGCGGGATCCACAGGGTGAAACTGAGGAAGGAGTCATGAGGGGTGTCCTTGTGCTGGAGTCAGTGCTGTGGGTGATATTAGGGTCTGTGTGGCTGGGCACGCGGGCTGACCTGGGCCTGTTTCCTGGAGCTCACCTGCCTCTCCCTCCGTGGTGTCTATCTCCCCAGCTCATGTGCTCCTCGGTGCAGAAGGCCCTGTTTGAGGAGGAGGACCACGTCAAGAAACTGCAGCAGAAGGTGGCCACGCTCGAGAAGCGGAACAGGCAGCTCCGGGACCGGGTGAAGAAGGTCAAGCGGTCTCTGAGACAGGCGCGGAAGAACGGCCGCCACCTGGAACTGGTGAACCAGAAGCTCAGTGAGAAGCTGGCGGCCACAGCGGGAGCCCTCCCGCACATCAATGCCCTCAGGCGGGAACCTGCAGGCAGCACCTACCTGCGGGGATAGCCGGGACCCCACAGCCTCAGCCACACTGCTGGGTGCATTGCCTCTCTCCAGGGAATGGAGGGTGATGATGGTGTTGGACATACACATATTTCAGATCTTGTAGAAGATACTTTTACTATGCACTTGGTAGTGTCTAGCTGGTTTAAAGGGGAAGTCTTGTTGCCTCTACCTGGACTGGTCCCAGACACAGTGCTTTGAAGTCCAGAGGCGGCAGCATCCTGGAGGCTGTGTGCTTGCCTAGGGCCTGTCCTCAGCTTCTGGGAGCAGCCTGCAAAATGCAAAGAACATTTTAGATTTTCTAAATGTATGAGACATCACAGAGCTTGGGCTTATTTCAAAAGAGAAGGTAGTATGGTTGTAGCTCCGAGCTACAGAACAACTACTAGTTCTGAGGAGTGATCTGAATCATGTCATAGAACCATCTGATGTCTCATTTTCTGACCTTTGGAAGAGGATGCTGGCCTTGCTAAGCACTCAAGGACGCCTATAAGTAACAGGTGCAGGGTGTCCCTCCTCTGGCCAGCATTTTCTCACAGCTGAGGCACATTAGACTTAATGAGCTCAGCACAGGTAGGGGAACTGAGTTGGGCAGTAGATCATTAAAAAGAGAAATTATACCCAATTTCCAATACCAGCTTTACTCAAGAGAGACATGGCCTTTAGGGGCCTGTCAGGTTTCATCACACCACATTCTGAAGTTGGAAAACCTGAAGTTATACTTTGCCCCTTCTAAATTTTAACTTCTGTTTGCTCAGTAATTTCTTTCAACTTTTCCAAATTCAAGGTGAGCTGTCTTCTGTAAAGACACCTCCTTACGTATTGGGGTCAGATGATCTTACCTTATTCTCATCCAGGTTCCCAAAGGGCTTGTTCCAGGTGCTCCGATCTCTTGCTTCTTTATGCAAACACTTGCCACCCACCAGGACTGACCTTGCCCTGGAGTAATGTTTGTACATTCGTGCACCTATAGTGACTGCACCTGTACACAATCAAAACACTCATCCTCTTGGGATAGAAACCTTTTTACAGTCCTACAAGTAAAAAGTAGAGTGTTCACTGTAACTGCCATTTGAGCTCTTGACTTAGGCACATTCAATCAAGCCCCAGTTGTGTTAGTGAGAGGTCAGTTGAGGGTCCTCTCTTGGTTATCCTCTATGGCTGGACCTCCAAACCACGTTTCCATCCCCTGCTTTTCCAGAGAGAAGCTTCTGGCCCTTCACTGGGGGATCAGCTGCCCATAAACCACCCACGACAGTATAGGCCCGATTGTTGTCTTTGACATTGGCAATGGCAGTTACTATAAGATTTCAGTTCTACTGGCAACCAGTCTCGGGGGTGGACTTTGTGCCACTTGGGTCTTGGTGGCAGGCTCCTGCCTCAGGGACATATGCCCTGGACTGAATGGCATTGGAACTTTTTGCTCAAGAGCACTTCATTTCCAAGCTTCTGCCAGCACTTTATTAGCTGTATATTTCCTAGTGGGGTACAAGAGAAGGTGCATCTTCTAGATTAGTCTTCCTGGGGACATTTCCTTAGGGTGGTTTTGCTTTCACAGAAGGGAATGACAAGCCTAAGGGTGATTTATAGTCAGTGTTTGCAGAACTGTGGAAGCTGGGTCTCTACAGTTGCAGTATGTTCTCCTTTTTCAATAAATATGAGTAATATTTCAGTCATAAAAGTAAAGCAATGTGTTTCTTTTGGGTCAGGGAGATGTCAAGATTTGGCCTGGAAAGGCAATTTAGATCCTCAGCGGGGGTGGGGGTGGGGGCATGTGTGAGTAACACCTGGGGCATTTAGGACACCGAGCTTAAGCCTCCTTTGCTTTCCCTGTTGGGATGTGGCCTAACCCTGCCTCTCTCAGGGTTTCCATCTCTCAACACACCTGCAGAAAAGCAGAGCTATCCTAGCCGGCTCCTCAGAAAGGATGGTAACTTCATTAATCAAAGTCATCAAAAGCATACCCAGATCAGTTGCCAAAGGGGACTCCCCGGGTCCCTGTTATCTGCTGTGTTATCTTAACCATAGTCCTTGCCACCTGTTTATTGTATTAGTAGGATTTTTTAAAAATAAAGAGAGAAAAGAATCTAAGCATACCACTACAGAAAAGCATCAAATCAAAAAAGAAGAGAGCAAATAACTTCTTCCATTTGGTTTGTTGTCTTTTTGTTTTGTTGACAGTTTCTTTTGCTGTGCAGAAGCTTTTTAGTTTGATGTAATCCCATTCATTTATTTTTGCTTTTGCTTCCCTTGCCTTTGGGGTCAAGTTCACAAAAGTTCCTCTAGGACCAAAGTCCATAAGTTTAATGACTATGTTTTCTTCTGAGTAGTTTATTGCTTCAGGTCTTATGTTCAAGTCTTCAGTCCATTTTGAGTACTCACACTACTCAACAACAACAACAAAATAAAACAATCCAATTAAAAAATGGGCAGAGAACCTGAATAGACACTTTTCTAAGGAAGACATAAAGAGATGGTCAATAGACCTATGAAAAGATGTTCAACATCACCAGTTATTAGGGAAATGAAAATCAAAACCACAATGAGATACCATTTCACACCCATTAGAATGGCTATTATCAAAAAGACAAGAAATAAGTGTTGGAGAAAAGGGAACTTACTACATGTTGGTGGAATGTAAATTAGTGCAGCCACTCTGAAAAACAGTATGAAGGTTTCTCAAAAATTAAGAATAGATCTACCATATTATCCAAGCAATCAATATCTTGGATATTTACTGCCCAAATATGAAAAAAATGTATTTGTAAATATATATGTGCCCCTATATTCATTTCAGCATTATTTACAATAGCCAACACATGAAACAATCTATGTGTCCATTGTGGATGACTGGATAAAGAAAATGTGATATATACATATGTGTGTATACACAATACTACAGTGTGTGTGTGTGTGTGTGTGTGTGTGTAATGGAATACTACTCAGCTATATAAAAGATGAAATATGGATGGATTTTAAGAGTATTATGCTAAATGAAATGTCAGATGGAAAATGTCAGATAAAATCATATTTCACTCATAATTTCAGGTGTATAAGATTCCTGAAATCTGTTCCATGCTTCCATGCCTCTGATTCTGTTCTATTCATCATTATTTTGTTCATTAGATTTCTTGTTCATTAGATTTTTCATTAGATTTGTTCATTAGATTTCTTGTTCATTTTGATTTTTAGATTCGATTGATAGATATATTGATAGATTATGTAAAATATAAACAAAAAGTACCAAATGAAATAATAAAATAAACAAAAGCAAACTCTTAACTACAAACAAGAGGAGGGAGGTTACCAGAAGGGAAAGGAGGAGGAGCAAAGTAGGTGAAGAGAATAAAATATATGGTAATAGAAAGAAACTAGACTTTGGGTAGGGGCACATAATACTAGTAGAATACAGAGATGTTGAATTATAATCTTGTACACATGAAAATTGTTTAAAATCTGTATTGTTAAGAGTATTACAGCTGTCCTCCTTCCCCCTGCCCATTGACCCCCTCCACCTGATTCCTGCCCCACCCCAGGCCTTCACCACCCTACTGTCTGTGTCCATAGGTAAGATCTTTGGTTAATCTCTTCCCACCTCTTTGCCCCCTTCCCTCTGAGATTCCCCAGTCTGTTCCATGCTTCCATGCCTCTGATTCTGATTTATTCACCAGTTTATTTTGTTCATTAGATTTATTGTTCATTTTGATTTTTAAATTCAATTGATAGATATGTTGATAGATATGTATTTGTTGCCATTTTATTGTTCATATTTTTTAAATCTCTTCTTGTTGTTCTTAAATAATACCCCTCAACATTCAGATAATACTGGTTTGGTGGTGATGAACTCCTTTAACTTTTTCTTGTTTGTGAAGCTCTTTATCTGGTCCTCAATTCTAAATGAGAGCTTTGCTGGGTAGAGTAATCTTGGTTGTAGGTCCTTATATTCATTACTTTGAATATTTCTTGCCACTCCCTTCTGACCTGCAAAGTTTCTGTTGAGAAATCAGCTGACAGTTGTATGGGCACTCCCTTATAGGTAACTAACTGCTTTTCTCTTGATGCTTTTAAGATCCTCTCTTCGTCTTTAACCTTTGGCATTTTAATTATGATGTGTCTTGGCGGGCCTCTTTGGGTTCCTCTTATTTGGGACTCTCTGTGCTTCTTGGACTTGTAAGTCTATTTCTTTCACTAGGGAAGTTTTCTGTCATTATTTCTTCAAATAGGTTTTCAATATCTTGCTCTCTCTCCTCTCCTTCTGGCACCCCCATAATGCAAATGTTTGTATTCTTGAAGTTATCCCAGAGGCTCCTTATAGTTTCTTCATATTTTTTCACTCTTTTTTCTTTTTGCTCTTTAGATTGGGTGCTTTTTGCTTCCTCATATTCCAAATCATTGATTTGATTCTCCAAATCCTCTACTCTACTATTGAATTCCTGTAAATTTTTCTTTATTTCAGTTAGTGTATGCTTAATTTCTGATTGGTCCTTTTTCATGTCTTTCCAGTCTCACCAATATCCTTAAAAGTCTCATCAAGATCCTTGAGTAACCTTATAACCATTGTTTTGAACTCTGTGTCCAGTAGTTTGCTTGCTTCCATTTCTTTCATTTGTGACATGTTTCTTTGTCTCCGCATTTTGGTTGCTTCTCTGTATGTGTTTCTATATGTTAGGTAGAGCTGCTATGTCTCCTGGAATTGGTAGAGTGGCCTTGTGTAGTAGGTGTCCTGGAGGGCCCAGTGGCTCATCCTCCCCAGTCACCTGAGCGGAGAACTCTAGGTGTGCCCCTGTGTGGGCAATGTGCACAGTCTTGTAGTTGAGCCTTGATTGCTGTTGGTGTCTCTGGAGGAGATGACCTTCAGACCAACTGGCTGTGAGGACCAGTTGCAACTACAGTGAGAGAGCTGCTGTGCAGAGCGTGAAGTCCAGCTGTGAAGCAAGGCAGTCTGGTGCTAGTGCCAGGTCTTGCACCTTTTATTGATAGGTTTTGGGCATGCTGTCACCAGCTGCAGGTTGTTTGAGAGATTTTAGCAAAGTCTGAAGCCTGAGCCAGGGGAGGCCATTCATATGGAAAAATTGCTGCAAACAACTTGGGTAGGGCTGAAAATTAGATGGGTCAGAGTCTCAGGGAATCCCCAGGGTGGAGCAAACAGTGTGCTTCAGGCTGATTGAGACTCAGATATGGGTGCCAGTCAGCCCTGCAACAGGGGAGGTCCCAGCACAGGAATGATGACCCTTGCCAGCATCTCTGTCAGGGAGAGAGCTGCCCCTGAGTTCCTGCCCTGATGTCAGACAGTCCAGTTCCTTTTTGTATGTATCTGTGTCCCCCAGTGCCTTGCCCTGGCACTGGTGCTCAGAGGAAGTGGAACCTTGTAAGTTTAGTTCATGTGCCGGCCCTTTAAGTGGAACAGCTGGGTCCCCAGCAGCCTCCATGTCACTGAGCCCCAATCCCCGCCGTTTTTCACAGCTAATAATTATGGGGACTTCTTTTCCCAGGTCTGGGAGCCTGGGCTTGGGTTCTGGTGTGGGGCTGGGACCTCTTGCTCCTCACAGGCAGCCTCTGCAGAGACGATCTCCCTCCTAATTAAATAAGTGTCACACGTGGGTGTTAGACCAGCCCATTCTGTGCCTCCCCCCACCCCACCAGTCTCTGTGTGCTTTTTTCTTTACTTCCCTAGTTGTAGGACTTCTATTCAGTCAGTTTTCAGGTGGTTCTGAATGATGGTTGTTCTGTATTTTAGTTGTAATTTTGATGTGGTTGTGGGAGGTGGCGAGTACAGGTGTTTACCTACAACACAATCTTGGTTCTTCCACCCCCCAAATTTTTAATTAACCAATGTTATGCCAATAAATTTCATTTAAAAAAACGTAACTAAAAATAGAGCAAGACAAGAAAAAAAGAACAAAAGAACTACAAAAACAGTCAGAAAACAATGAACAATATGTCAATAAGATTCCTATGAATTTACTTTATTTATAAATGGACTAAATTCTCCAATCAAAAGACAGTGTGACTGTGTGAATTAAGAAAACAGGATTCACCCTGGCTGGATCAGTTAAGCATCAACCTATGAACCAGGAGGTCAGGGGTTGATTACTAGTCAGGGCACATGCCTGGGTTTTGGGCTCAATCCCCACTGGGGGGCATAGAGGATGAAGCCTATCAATGATTTTCTTTCATCATTGATATTTCTCCCTTCCGCTGTCTAAAATCAATGAAAAAATATTTTCTTTCTTTTTTAAAAAATAGGATTAATTTATTTATGTACTACATATAAGAAACTCACTTCAGCTTTAAGGACACACACAGACTGACAGTGAAGGGATGGAAAAAGATGTTCCATTAATTGGAAACCAAAAGAGAACAAGGTAGCAATACTTATATTAGACAAAATAGATTTTAAGACAAAGATTGTAATAACAGACAAAGAATGTCATTATATAATGTTAAAGGGGTCAATCCAGCAAGAGAATATAGCATTTGTTAATATTTATGCACCCTACTTAGGAGGACCTAATTATAAAAAACAAAGGTAGAAATAGCAATATAATAATAATAGGGGGCTTTAATACTCTACTTTCATCAATAAATACATCTTTAGAGAGAAAATCAATAAGGAAACATTGAACTTAAATGATACATTAGACCAGATGGACTTAGCACACATTTACAAAACATTCCATCAACAGCAGCAGAATATACCCTCTTCTCAAATGCAAATAGAATATTCTCCAGGACACATCATATGTTAGGCCACAAAACAAGTCTTAATAAATTTAAGAAGACTGAAATTATTTCAAGCATTTTTCTGACCACAATATTATGAAACTAGAAATCAATTTTACAAGAAGAAAATTGGAAAATTCACAACCGTGTAGAGATTAAACTACCAATCTTGAGACAAATTTAAATAGAAATGTAACATACCAAAATTAAGGGGATACAGCATAAGCAGTTCTAAGAGGGAAGTTCATTCATAGTGATAAAAATTAAAAACAAAAAATATCTTAAACAACCTAACTTTACATTTTAGGGAACTAGAAAAAAAAAAAGAACAAAGTCTAAAGTTAGCATAAATATAAAACCAGAAGCAAGTGAAACAGAGACTAAGAATGCAATAGAAAAGATCAATAAAACTGAGAACTTTTTTTTGGTTAATTCTCACCTGAGGATATTTTTTCTATTCGTTTTTAGAGAGAGTGGAAGGAAGGGGGGAGGGAAGAAAGAAAGAGAGAATTAATCAGAAAAGAAAGAGGGGACATTGCAACTGATACCACAGAAATGCAAAGGATCATAAGAGACTACTATGAACAGTTACATGCAAGAAAATTGGACAACCTAGAAGAAATAAATTCTAAGACATACAAACTAGAAAGACTGAATCATGAAGAAATAGAGAATCTGAAGAGATCAACTATAGAAGGAAACTTGAGTTAGTAATAAAAAACCTCCCAACACAAAAAAGTGCAGAACCAGATGGCTTCACTGGTGAATCCTACCAAACATTTAAAATCCTATATAATAAAAGGCTAATATGCAAATAGCCTGAACAGCAGAACGACCAGTCACTATGACGCGCACTGACCACCAGGGAGCAGACAGTCAATGCAGGAGCTGCCCCCTGGTGGTCAATGTGCTCCCACAGGGGGTGCACTGTTCAGCCAGAAGCCGGGCTCATGGCTGGGGAGTGCAGTGGTGGTGGCGGGAGCCTCTCCTGCCTCAGCAGCAGCGCTAAGGACCCCTTGGGGGATGTCTGCTGGCTTAGGCCCACTCCCCAAGCCGGCCCGGGCAGGGGCCCCCCCCCCCCAGTGCACGAATGTTGTGCACTGGGCCTCTAGTAGAATTAATATTGTTCATTCTCATACTCTTTCAAAACATAAAAAAGGAGGGAACACTCTAAACTCATTTTATGAGGCCAGCATTACTCTGATAAAACCATAAAAAAACCTATAAGAACATTATAAGACAATATCCTTGATGAAAACATGCAAAAGTCCTCCACAAAATATTAAAACTGATTATATTAAAACCAGATATTACATTAAAAATAAAGTTAAATTCAACAATATATAAAAAGGATTATACACCATGATTAAGTGGAATTGGTTCTGAAGATGCAAAGATGGTTCAACATCCACAAATCAAACAACACGATACACTACATTTACAAAATGAAGGATAAAAAAATCATATGATCATTTCAATAGATGCAGAAAAGCATTTGATAAAATTCAACATCCATTCATAAAAACTCCTAACAAAGTGGATATAGAGGAAAGTAGCCTAACATAATAAGGCCACATGTGCCAAGCCTACAGCTAATATCATACTCAATGGTGAAAAGCTGAAAGCTAAGATGAGGAAGGAGAGGAAGATGCCCACTCTCACCACTCTTATTCAACAAAGCACTGGAAGTCCTAGCCATAGCAATTAGGCCATAAAAAGACGTCAAAGGCATCCAAATTGGTAAGAAAGATGTAAAACTTTCTCTAACTGCCAATGACATAATATTTTACATAGAAAACACTAAAGACTACACCAAAAATAAAGTTAAAACAAATTCAGTAAAGTTTCAGAATTGAAAATCAATATATAAAAATCAGTTGTGTTTGTATTAATAATAATAATAATAATAATAAAAAACTATTAAAAATTATTAATCATCCATGTATGTCTTTCATTTGTACCATTCCTTCAAATAAAGTAATTTGGTACCCTCTCCCCCCAAAAGATATAGAAATTAAGAAAATAATCCCATTTACATTCGCACTAAATCCATAAAATACTTAGGACTAAGTTTAACCAAGGAGGTGAAAGATATCTATGCTGAAACCTTTAAGACATTGATGAAAATAATACACAGCTAAATGGAAAGGTATTTCATGTTCATGGACTGAAATAATTAATATTGTTTAAATGTCCATACTATCCAAAGTGATCTACAGATTTAATGCAATCCCCATCAAAATTCTGATGGCATTTCTCAGAGAAATAGACTAAACTAGATATCATCCAAAGTAATCTTGAGCAAGGAGAACAAAATTACAGTAATCAAAACAGTATGGTACTGAAATTAAAACAGACACATAGATCAATGGAACAGAGTAGAAAACTGAAGAGGTAAACCCACACATTTAAGGTCAAATAACATGAGAAAGGAGCCAAGAATATACAATGGAGAAAGGATAGTCTCTTCAATAAATGGTGTGAAAACTGACCAGTTACATGCAAAAGAATGAAATTTGACCACTATCTTACACCATACACAAAATCAACTAAAACGATGGATTAAAGACTTGAATGCACGATCTGAAACCATGAAACTCCTAGGGAAAAAAATAAGGGGAAGTTTCTTAACATTGGTCTTGGCAATGATTTCTTGAATTTGATACTAAAAGCAAAAGTAAACAAGTGGGACTAATTCAAATAAAAGCTTCTGTACAACCATGGAAACAATCAACAAAATAAAAAGGCTACCAATGGAATGGGAGAAAATATTTGGAAACCATGTATCTGATTAGGGGTTAATATCCAAAATACATAAAAATTCATATAACTCAATAGCAAAACACAAACAAAACCCTAAACAATTTAATTAAAAATGGGCAGAGTATCTGAATAGATAGTTTTCAAAGAAAACATTCAGATATATGAAAATATGCTCTGTATCACTGAGATATCACCTTACACCTGTTAGAATGGCTCTTCTCAAAAAGAAGGAATAATAAGTGATGACAAGATATGAAGAAATGGGAAATTATTCACTATTAGTGGGAATGTAAATTGGTGCAATCACAATGGAAAACAGTATGGAGATCCCTCAAAACATTAAAAATTGAAATTCCAGGCTGGGTGAAGGAAGGTAAAGGGGGGGATGTGGGGGACATCTGTAATACAGTCAACAATAAATATATGTGTATATATTTATTTTTTAAAATTCCATATGATCTAGCAATTCTACTTCTGAGTATTATCCAAAGGAAATAAAATCACTATCTCAAAAAGACACATGCACATCCATGTTTATTACACATCCTAATAAAAGAGTAATATGCAAATTAACCATCACACCCTCACTCCCTCACTCCGTCATTCCATCACAAAGATGGAGGCGGCCACGAAGCTGGAGTGAGCAGGAGGCTTGGTTGCCCCCGGCGATGGAGGAAGCCAAGCTTCCCGCCTGCCCTGGCCTGCCCTGAGCTCCGCTCAAGGCTACAAAGTACAATTATAGAAGATAAATAAATCCCAAATATCTGCTTCCAGCCCGTGGTCATGGCCAGCCTGAAAACGTCCCTCAGCCCCTCACCTGGGCTGGCCAGACACTTCAGTAGGGACCCCAACCCTGAAGGGGCTGTGGCCAGCCTGAAAATGGCCCTCAGCCCCTCATCCAGGCTGGCCAGGCACCCCAGTAGGGACCCCCACCCTGAAGGGCATGTGGCCAACCTGAAAATGGCCCTCAGCCCCTCATCCAGGCTGGCCAGGCACCCCAGTAGGGACCCCCACCCTGAAGGGCATGTGGCCAACCTGAAAATGGCCCTCAGCCCCTCATCCAGGCTGGCCAGGCACCCCAGTAGGGACCCCCACCCTGAAGGGCATGTGGCCAACCTGAAAATGGCCCTCAGCCCCTCACCCAGGCTGGCCA
>NW_005368707.1:6634769-6636778 GCF_000412655.1 Myotis brandtii | reverse complement strand
ACCCATGCACCAGGCCTCTATCCTATATAATAAAAGGGTAATATGCAAATTGACCCTAACAGCAGAACGACTGGAAATGACTGGTCACTGTGACACACACTGACCACCAGGGGGCAGACGCTTTATGCAGGAGATGCCCCCTGGTGGTCAGTGTGCTCCCACAGGGGGAGCTCTGCTCAGCCACAAGCCAGGCTGCCAGCTGCCAGCACAGCGGTGGTGGCAGGAGCCTCTCCCACCTCCTCAGCAGAGCTAAGGATGTCCGACTGCAGCTTAGGCCTGCTCCCCTTTTGCAAGTGGACATCCCCCGAGGGCTCCCGGGCTGCCAGAGGGATGTCTGACTGCCAGCTTAAGCCCGATCCCCCAGGGAGCGGGCCTATGCCAGCAGGTGGACATCCCCAAGAGGTCCCAGACTGCGAGAGGGCACAGGCCAGGCTGAGGGACCCCCCGAGTGCACACATTTTTGTGCACCGGGCCTCTAGTCTATATATATAAAAGGCTAATATGCAAAGTGTCCCCTTGGGAGTTTGACCAGGAGATTGGGAGTTTGATTGCTCAGTATGACGTGCACTGACCACCAGGTGGTGGTGTGGAACAAAGGAAGGCCCCGGCTGGCAGCTGGCAGTCAGGGAAGGGGGGCCCCGGCCAGCAGCCAGAAGGGCCCAATTGGCCCTGATTGCCAGCCAGGCTTGGGACCCTACCCATTCACGAATTTTGTCCACCGGGCCTCTAGTTTCTTATAATAGCCAAGATGTGGAAACAACCTAAGTGTCCACTGACAGATGAATGGATAAAGAAGATGAATGAATACATGTAATAATATTCAGCCATAAAAAATAAGGGACTGCTGCCATTTGGGACAACATGGATGAAATCTGAGGCCATTATGTTGAGATAATTCAGATAGAGAAAGACAAATACTGTATAATATTATTTATATGTGGCATCTAAAAAAGTCAAACTTACAGAAACAGTCGGGAGTGGAGAAATGGGGAAGTGTTGGTCAAAACTTACCAACTTTCAGTTATAAGATGAATGAGTTCTGGGGATCTGATGTACAGCATGGTGACTATAGTTAATAACATTATATTATATGAGATTAAATCTTAAATGTTCTCACCTCAAAAAAAAGTAATGGTATGCATGTGAGGTGATGGAAAGTATTAGCCACGCTATGGTGGTAATCATTTTGCAATACATAAGTGTATGAAATCAACACATTGTACACCTTAAACTTACACAATGCTATATGTCAATTATCCTATCTAATAAAAGAGAAACATGGTAATTAGCCGTACGGCCGCTACCCTTCCCATTGGCTAAAAAGGGCGATATGCAAATTAACTGCCAGCCAAGATGGCGGCCGGCAGCCAGGCAGCTGGAAGCGAACATGAGGCTTGCTTGCTTCAGTGAAGGAGGACTCCAACGTTCCCCGCCTGCCTTGCCGGCCTCTGAGCTGGCAGTTTGAAACATTGTAACAAATATAGAAGCTAAACAAAACCCCAGAAACCAGCTTTCAGCCGGCCGGGATCTCAGAGCTGGAGATGATACAGTGTTTCGATTATAGAACCGAAACAAACCAGATACCTGCTTTCAGCAGCAGAGGCCTTGGCCCAGAATAAAAAAAAAAGGAAAAAAGGAGCGGTTGGGAGCTTCAGTCACCCACCAGCCTGAAATCGGCCCTCAGCCCCTCAGCCAGGCTGGCCAGGCACCCCAGTGGGGACCCCCACCCTGAAGGGTGTGTGACCAGCTGCAAACAGCCATCATCCCCTCATCCAGGCTGGCCAGGCACCCCAGTGGGGACCCCCACCCTGATCCAGGACACCCTTCAGGGCAAACCAGCCGGCCCCCAGGCCTCTATCCTATATAGTAAAAGGGTAATATGCCTCCCAGCACCGGGATCAGCGGAGCCGCGAGGCCTCCTGGCACTGGATCAGCGTGACAGGGGGCAGAGCCCAAACCCCCTGATCGCCCTGCGGCTCTGTGTGTGACAGGGTGCGGCGCCCCAACCC
>NW_005368707.1:6632087-6633985 GCF_000412655.1 Myotis brandtii | reverse complement strand
CAGGCCTAAGCCAGCAGGTCGTTATTTCCCGAGGGGTCCCAGACTGCGAGAGGGCACAGGCCGGGCTGAGGGATCCCCCCTTCCCCCCCGAGTGCACAAATTTTTGTGCACTGGGCCTCTAGTATCTCAATAAAGCTCGGGGGAAAGAGTATCGAGTGTCACCCTTGAAAGGAGGTGGCCTTCCTCTGAAGGTCAGAGATGAATGTGAACAATACTGCCACTGAAATGTACTTCTGATTTCATTGTGGTATGAGGTCCTAGGAAAGATCAAGGTAGCAGTATTCACATTCCAGAGACACAGTGGGTATTTAATTAACAGAAAATATGACCAAGGAGGTTATCCAAATGACTGATCAAAAAAAATAAGCGCCTGGCTTGGGTCTGTACTTCTGGGAAGTTCATAGCCCTTCAACCTGAGACAGTTCATAGAGCTCCTTGATTTAAGGGGAGATCAGGAGCTCTTGAAGAAAGACTTTGTGGTAACATCACAGAATAACATACATCTTCCTAGTTGTCTACCAAGAACCTGTAGGTGTCCACCACTTTAAATGTGCACCATAGAAAGAAAAATATAAAACCTTTCTGGGATTGGATAACAGTTATGGGCTATTCCTGAGCCAACAGTCAGAGGGGATGCTAATGGAGGTCCAATAGTAAATGGTGTTCTGGCCCAAGTCCATCTCACAGTAAATCTCATGGGTCTGTGTACCCATTCTGTGCTTTCCCTCAGCTCAGGAATACGTAGTTGGAACAGACATTCTTCACTGGAGGATGCCCACATTAGGTCCCTGACCCCTGGGATTAAGGCTACTATGGCAGAAAGGTCAAGAGAACACCTGTAATGCTAAAGTATATAAACAGTAAACCAAATAGAATCCATGAGAACAGTATCCCACCAACTGGGGAATATTAGTAGAGATAGGATTTATAAAAAGGAACCAACTGAAAATTCTGGAGTTGAAAAGCACAATAATTGGAATGAAAAATTTGCTGTAGGGGGTCAGCAGATTTGAATAGGCAGAATAAATAATCAGTGAACTTAAAGATAGGTCAATTGAGATTACCCAGTCTGAGAAATCTGGGTAATAATAAAGAATGAAGAAAAATGAATAGAGTATAAGAGGCCAGTTGGACTCCACACGCTAACCAACATATACTTACTGGGGGTCCCAGAGGAGAAGAGTAAAAGAAAGGAACAGAAAGTAGATTAGTGGTTGCCAGATGCTGGGAGTGGGTGCAGGGTTTGTTTTGGGGTTATAAAATGTTCTGGAATTAGATAGTGGTGATGTTTGCACACCATTGTGAATATGCTAAAAACCATTTAATTATGTACCTTACAGTGGTTAAATCATGAATTTTTGGTAGACAAACTTTATATCAAAAAGAAGTCATCATCTCAGTTCCTCCTGGTTTTCCTCCCTCATTATACCTCCTGATTCTAAGCCACACTGGGTATGATTCAACCAGCACCAAATGTCTTTCTTAAACCATTTCCCTGCCTTTTCCTTGGTCTCTCTTTGTCCCTCTATCTCAGAAAATCTTTTCAAAATCTGCTCAAAGCCTATTATGATTCTCCTTCCCCATAGCAACCCTTGTAATTCTTTAAAATGTTAGAGACTGGAAACTAGGTAGCTATTGAAAAGCCTTTGGTTTTCAATAAGTTAGTCAGAGAAAGATAAATATCACATGATCTCACTCATTTGTGGAATATAATGAACAACATAAACTGAACAAAAACAGATCCAGAGACAGAGAAGCATTGATCAGACCATCAAACCTCATAGGGAAGACAGGGGAGGGTGGGGGAGAGGGGGAGAGATCAACCAAAGGACTTGTATGCATGCATATAAGCCTAACCAATGGACACAGACACCAGAGGGGGAGGGCATGAGCAGGGG
>NW_005368707.1:6621657-6631733 GCF_000412655.1 Myotis brandtii | reverse complement strand
ACCAGGCCTGCAGGGGAGGGCAGTTGGGGGTGACAAGGCCTACAGGGGAGGGCAGCTGGAGGCGACCAGATCGGCAGGGGAGGGTGGTTGGGGGGACCAGGCCTGCAGGGGAGGGCAGTTGGGGGTGACCAGGCAGGCAGGGGAGGGCAGTTGGGGGTGACCCGGCTGGCAGGGGAGGGCAGTTGGGGGCGATTGGGCCAGTAGGGGAGCAGTTAGGCATCGATCAGGCTGGCAGGAGAGTGGTTAGGGGGTGATCTGGCTGGCAGGCAGAAGCGGTTAGGGGCAATCAGGCAGGCAGGCAGGCGAGCGGTTGGGAGCCAGCAGTCCCGGATTGTGAGAGGGATGTCCAACTGCCGGTTTAGGTCCAATCCCATGTCTCCCAAGGGGTCCCAGATTGGAGACAGTGCAGGCTGGGCTGAGGGACACCCCCCTCTAGTGCATGAATTCTGTGCACTGGGCCTCTAGTAATAATAATAATAATAAAGAAAAAAATAGAAAAGCCTTGGGTTATCCAGGCCAATCTCAACTGGAAACTTTTATAAAGAATCATTTTTTAAAGTTTGGTAAAAAAATATAAAATTTGCTATTGTAGTCATTTTTGGGTGTACATCTCAGTAATGTTAGCTATATTCACACTGTGCAAGAACTAAGTATCGATTATATCCTGATTTGTGGAGCCTTTCCTAATTGGAGTCAATTCTTCTTTCTGCCACGATCCTATAGCACGTTGGGCACTCTTCCATTCCAGCACTGACCACATTTCTCTATGGTTAGTTCTTGTGTCTGTCCCCATCACTAATTTGTGAGCTCCCTGAGGGTAGGAGTTGAGGCTAATTCATCTCTGAATTCTCTGCTCAGCACAATGTGATACTAAAGTGCTTGCTGAAGAAGGAATGAAGGGGCAAAGAAGGCAGTAGTATCATGTAAGACCTGGAGACATATAAGGAGAGAGGCAAAGAATAACACTCTTCATCACCCACGCTTCCTCCTCTTCCTCTACATCCTGGCCTAACATCTTGCCTCATCCTTGGCCACGAAGAGGGGCCAGGAGTATTACTCAGTGGTTCTAGAGTCCTGTCAGCTGTTGGTCTCAAGGAAACTCCTACTTCAGAGCAGTGTTTTCCATGGCTAATGCACTACAGCAGCTGACCTGCCATCATCCAAAGCTATCTGTTTTGTGTAAAGGAAGATTCAGGTTCCTTCTAGCTTCCAACTTTCCTGGATTATAGGACCTTGACAAATGCCATCTGCGTGCCACCTTTACAATGAGCACAAGAAAATATGTGGCAAAATCCATGTTTGGTTATCCAGACACTATTTCTCCAGGGAGGTGATTAAAAAGCCCCTGGCTTTTCTCCTCCCTTTTCACGCTGTGGCCAGCCCCTGCAAAACTTGTTGGCTTGGTACCAGAGACTGTGAACATAGGTGTAAAACTCTAATGAGTTTGTCTGCTGCTTTCTTCAACTTCTTTTTAAAATTATTTTTTCTGTATTGATTAAGGTATTACATATGTATCCTTATCCCCCCATTGCTCCCCCGCCCCCACTCATGCCCTCAACCCTCTGGTGTCTGTGTCCATTGGTTATGCTTATATGCATGCATATAAATCCTTTGGTTGATCTCTCCCCCTTGCCCCCACCCTCCCCTACCTTCCCTCTGAGGTTTGATGGTCTAATCGATGCTTCTCTGTCTCTGGATCTGTTTTTGTTCATCAGTTTATGTTGTTCATTTTATTCCACAAATGATTGAGATCATGTGATATTTATCTTTCTCCAACCGACTTATTTCGCTTAGCATAATGCTCTCCAGTTCCATCCATGCTGTTGCAAATGGTAGGAGTTCCTTCCTTTTTACAGCAGTGTAGTATTCCATTGTGTAGATGTACCACAATTTTTAATCCACTCATCTGTTGATGGGCACTTAGGCAACTTTTGCTAAAGGCTCAGGGAGGAGGCTCAAAAAGAAACTAAAATGAACCTTTATGATTATCTATGTTTTTGCAATTAACCCTGTTCCCCATTCAGGACCATGAGTGGCTGTGTTGTGCACACCCTGTGAGATGAAGCTCCGATTGCCAGATGGCTGCCATGAGCTAGATGGCCTGGCATTGCATTTCTTCCTGTCCAAAAAGATGAGAAAATTCAAACCAGACACTGAAATATCCTTTTCTTGTATTAAAAAGTTCTCAATTGTGTAGCTGGGTTCTCTGAGAGTGAACTTCAATATGTCTGAACCTCTGACTGCAGAAACAGAGACAAAACTGCCATTCTGAAAGTGCTAGACAATTACATAACGTGACTCTAAGCTAGTAGGCCTCAACCCTGGCTGCCCATCAGGAAGGAGTGGGGGCTTAAATAAAATGCCTGCCAGCCTCCCCCTTCTACCCGAATGGGGCTTCTGCATCAAAAACAAAACAAAACCCTTTTCATATGATGCTAATCAGTAGCCAGGACTCAGAAACCACTACTCTGAGGGTAAAACAGGTCATTTATCTTCAGAATAAACGTTTATTCTGGGAGAAATTGTTTTGGAGAGCCCCTTCGAAAAAAGGATATAAATCAAGGTAATTGAAGTAGCTCTGAATATTGATAAACTGATCCAAATGCAAACACTAGACTGATATATTAGCTATCTACTACTTTGTAACCAATTAGCACAAACTTAGTAATAACTGTGTGATTACTAATAACAGTAAAACTGTGAGATAATTTATAGACACATCTTTATCACTGTCTCTACCATTTCCATGGCTGGGCATTTTTATGAAGGCCAGATAACTGTCAACCCTGGAGGTAGCTGAAAATCACAGAAGCACTGATAAGTTACCTATTGTCTCCTTGATGTAGTCCAATGTCCAACTTCCAACAAAGAGTCTGTAAGAGTCCATTAAGAGCATATAGAAATCCAGGGTAAAAGGGACGCTAAGGATTCTGCAGGCCAACTTCCACCGATGCTCAGATCCCTTCTTTTGCTCTCTTAGTTCTTGTTGCTACAGTAGAATGCCATAGTTTAGGTGGCTTAAGCAACAAACATTTATTTTTCACAAATCTGGAAGCTGGGAAGTTCAAGAACAAGGAGTCTGCAGATTTGGTGTCTGTGAGAGCCCTTTCCTGGTTTACAGATGGCTGTTTTCTCTCTGTATCCTTTCAGGAAGGAGAGCAGAGTGGAAGCAGCTCTCTGTGTCTCTTCTAAGGGCACTAATCCCATTCGTGAGGGCTACCCCCACAGGACCTAATCACCTCTCAAATGCCCCATCTCCAAACCCATCACACTGGGGATTGGAGTTTCAACAAAGAATTTTTTGGGGACACACACATTCAGTCTATAATACTCTCTCTCTGATGGCTCAGGGACCCATGAGGAAACTTCCAATGATGGAGAGAATAGTTCCTGAGCTGAAGGCCATCATTGTGAGAGGAAAACAATGATGGCCTGAGTTTTATTCTTGTTCCTTGGACATTTTTTCTCTATGATGTGGAAATGATTTAGCTTCTCTGTATAGTTTCCCACCAGTAAATTTAAAGTTAACCAATCTATTTATCGATCATCTTTATATCTATACTAGAGGCCTGATGCACAAAATTCATGCAAGGGACTCGGCCCTTGCAGCTGCGGTGGCTGCCCTCGGCCCTCGCAGCCAGGGCGGCTCTAGAGGCCTGATGCACAAAATTCATGCAAGGGACTCGGCCCTTGCAGCTGTGGTGGCTGCCCTCGGCCCTCGCAGCCAGGGCGGCGGCCCTTGGCCGGCCCTCGCAGCCCGACTTCTTCCAGAAGGTTGTTCAACTGTCTGGTCTAATTAGCATATTATGCTTTTATTATTATAGATTTGCTTTCCAACACAGCCCCTGAAAACAGAATTGATTTTCCTATATTCCTAAAAGTCAAAAGGACTGATTTTTTTTACAGTTGCTCAAGTGCTGGCCCTTTTGCACTTGTTATTTGAGGGTTTAAAACTCACTTTCTTAGTTCAGTTAGATTTTACTTTGGATTCCTCAAGGCAGTCTCTTTACTTAGAGTTAATAACTCAGAACCAAGTGTTTAGTTTGGAAGAGGGAGGCTATTGCAAATCTCTGGGTCACCCAATCTAAGGCCAAGTGGAAAGTTTTTCTAAGCATCCACTGGAGGGAGGGCCAGCCTAGCCCTTCCGCGGCTCTCCTCCAGGTACCCCTGTCAATGTCCCAGAGGCACAAGCCTTTCAGATCTACCCAGCTTGCCTGCTTGCCAAGAACTACACACCCTGGGACTTCAGAGACAAAAGAAATACATCAGTCTGAAAGATTTTTTTTTTTAATTTCCATAATTTTTTCTTGTTTTGATCATGAGCATCAGTGATGATGAGTAGAGTATTTGTCCTGCCATCACAGAATTTCCATCCCACCCATCATTGAGGCTGTCCTCCCCAGCTGCACACCATGATGGGCAGCACACCAGTGGCATGCAGCAGGGTCACTATGGGTGGGAGGCACCGAGGGTGGGGAAGCTACCACTGGCTTTCAGCTCAGGAAGAGCAGGAACGAATGGGAGGATTGTCCCATAGTCTAACTCCCATCCCACAGAAACTATTTCTGCTTTAAAAACCATATGTCAGCCATGTTTACACATTTTCAATCCGTGCTATTGATCACTTGTTGATTTTACTTTTGCACTGGGATTCTCAAGGGTGGATTCTTATCCTTTAATTTTTGAAGGATGGTGGTGGTAAAAATGAACATTATAACCCACAAAGCAGAACACACAGAAAGTAACTGCACAGCATTTCACAGAGAACTATCTTATATCTCTGAGGAAAAGGCTCTGCTCTCAGCTCATGTTTACCATTTTGGCATCGGACACCAAGTGCCAACAAGCCAACAGGTTGTACACATCAGGCCCTTCCCATTTTCTGGTTCTCAAATGAAATGTCAGCAAGGTTTTGGCTGGGAGGCTCACCAGCGCCTCTTTCCTGGCAACTCAGGCTGTAAAGATGTAAGCCCTCCCTTTTCCCTTCTGAAATACTGTGGTTGATATAGACAGATGTTTCTAGAACCTTATCACACTAACTGTTTAGTGAGGAAGAGACAGTTTCTTTCATCAGACTAACAAGAGACATAAACAATATTTCAAAAGAAAAAATTCTAACATCTCCCTGCATATGTCACGATTTATCTCTACCCATGAACTCTAACATCCTTCCTCTGGAATGATGGAGATTTTGCCAGGTTTCCCCTTGGCCTTTATGCCTCCCTATTGGCTCATTCACATGCATAAATGAATACTCTTCAGAACAATATGAGATCCATAGTTCAGATTAACAAATTTCTACCCCCCTTTATAATGTTTGTGCTACTTAATTGTGTACTTTCTTATTGGACCCACTGTGTCCCTGCCTGTCTCTCAGGAGAGCTGGAGGACAGTCCTTGCTGAGACCCAGAGGCCCCGGGCTATTTCTAGCTTTCTTCTCAGGAGCAGACCTTGCACTTGGCTTCTCATCCTTTTCTCTGAGTAGCTGGATACGTGCTGTATTCCCAGAACTCTCTAGTGTGTTGAGATTGAACATAAAAATAGCCTTCTCCCCTGCAGGGGACATATCCTGATTAGAAATCTTAAAATACTTTCTCAATTTCTTTTTCCATGGAAGGGACTAGATTTTCAACCAGGCAGTTGGCAAATAGCCACACGGTTTTCCAGTTTGCTGGCCCTGACATCTCGTGAGAACAACTCAAAAAGCTTACGAAGATCTCTCGCCCCTGGAGCTGAGTGGGGAGTGGATCCACCTCTGTGCTGGGATCCTATTCATAACAAGGGTGCATATGCCGTGGTACTCGGTGAACGGTACAAATGCGCCTGGGCCTGTGGTTCTTGGAAATCGCTGTGTTGCTTGTCTTTATGTTCTTTGATAATTACTTACCGTGCAGTCTTTAAAAACTAATTCCTTAGACCTTATTTGTCTTACATAACTAAAAGTTTATATTCTTTGAATAGCAACTCCCTTTTTATCCCTTTCACCCCAGTCCCTGGCAACTACCATTCTACTCTTTGCTTCTATGACTTTGACTATTTAATTAAGAAGGTAGATCTCATTTAAATGTTTTTACCTAAACAAACAAAACAAAACCTATTCCTTGTCTTGAGCTGAGCTTGATGATCTGGAATAAGGCTACTCCAGCCCATGCTTAGAGCACCAGTGATATCTCAGGCAGGGGCAGCTCATTCACTTCTTCAACAAATATTTAATATTTATTGTGCACCTACTATGTGCCAGGTGCTCTTATAATCCTGGCCGAGCAAGATAGGCAGGTTCTAACCATGGAGACTAATTCTCTCTCCAACAGAGGAAACAAAAACACATAAACTAATTTTAGATAGGATGGTTAGAGAAGGTGACCTTTAACATGAGACCTGAAAAATGAGAAGTTAGAAGCAGTCTATAAATACACATGATCTCTTAGGAAAGAGAAATGTTTTTTGGAATGTGGTGACTGACTCTCAGTGTCTACTGAGAACAACCTTTGATCTTGTTTTCCCTTCCTTCCCCCACACTTAAGCTCCCTGTAGGCATCTAAGTAGACTGAGCTATACCTTAGAGCAGTGGTTCTCAACCTTCCTAATGCTGCGACCCTTTAATACAGTTCCTCATGTTGTGGTGACCCCCAACCATAAAATTATTTTCGTTGCTACTTCATAACTGTAATTTTGCTACTGTTATGAATCGTAATGTAAATATCTGATATGCAGGATGTATTTTCATTGTTACAAATTGAACATAATTAAAACATAGTGATTAATCACAAAAACAATATGTAATTACATATGTGTTTTCCAATGGTCTTAGGCGACCCCTGTGAAACAGTCATTCAACCCCCAAAGGGGTCATGACCCACAGGTTGAGAACTGCTGCCTTAGAGGGAGACAGGAGAAATGGTGCCCCCTGCAATTGCAGGGAGGCATAAGAACACACTTCACGTTGCTATGGACATCTCCTTATATCTTTAGCCTTGATCTTGCCGTTGAGCTCCAGACTCTCATATCCAGTTGCATATATGACATCTCCATATGGTTGTTTATTACACATCTCAAACTTACCAGGTCTAAAACAGAAGTCTGATTTTCTACTTGAGACTCCCTTACCTCAGCAAATGGCAACAATATCTACCCAGTTATATAAGCCCAACACATCCCGAGTCATTCTTGATTCTTTTCCTTTTCTTATCCACTCATGTAATACATCAGCAAGACCTGCTGACTCTTATCACCAAAATAAATCCAGAATCAACCTACTTCTCTCCTTCTGCAAAGCCCCCACCATGGTCCAAACCCCCAGTGTCTGTAATACCTCCTACAAGCTTCCTGGCTTCTATAATAATTTCCTCTACAACTTATTTTCCACAGCATCACCAGAATAATGTTGTAATGTAAAGTCAGATCTTCTTAACTCCTTTGTAAACCTTCCAAGGGCTTTTCCTTGCCTTCACAATCCCCCCAAAACCATTGATCCACGCACTCCCCGCCGCCCCAAGCCTATCTCAGACCATTCTCCTTGCTCCTGTTTCTCAACTGTACTCACTACTCTCCAGACACACTTGGTTTTTTATTCCTTGACTGTCCAAACTCATTCCAGCCTCAGAGCCTTTGTTTATACTATCCCTTCTGCCCTAGCATCTTTATCTTTCAGATATTTCCTCCTCCGCCTTTAAAACTTGGTTCAGTTACCCCTCAGGATGTCTTTCCCTGAGCACACTGTCTAATATATTCTCTAGGTAACTGCATTACTTTGTTTTATCTCATTCATAGCATATATTTCGATCTGCAATTATCTTTTTTTAAATCTTTTTCCTATGGTATCCCCCACACCCATTAGAAAATGAGCTCCAGGGAACCCCGTCTGTTTCGTTTACTGCTACCCTGCCCAGAATGGTGGCTCCATCCTTCCTACCTAGGACACACAATAGGTGTTCATTATGTATTCATTGGATGAATGCATAAATTACTTTTTTAGTATAAAATTTCTTTTAGTAGAAAATACCTTTATGACACTCTTAAAATACATATTATTATAAAAACATTCTCATCCCTACTTTACAGATGAGGAACTGGAGGCTCAGAAACCCAGAGAGATGAAGTAACTTAATCAAAATCACACAATCTGTAATGAAGCTGGGATTTAGACCCAGGGGTCTGACTCGTTATGTTTTTTTATTTTTAATACCAAAAACATTTTATTTTAAAAATGTAATCATCTTCATTGAAAAATAAATTATTAATAAAATGTACCCATTTTTACTATATAGTTTGGTAAGTTTTGACAAATACAGCATGTCCCAAACACATGTTTATACACTTTAACAACTGATACTCAATTGATGTTTCTTTCCAGCCAGGCTAAGCTTTGAACAAAGGAAATTCATGCTAAAATGCTACTGGAAGTAAAAAATGCAGGTGAAATACAAACACTGCCTTAATAATTACTCAAAGTGTGTACACATTTTGGGGGGGACTGTATACACACTTTAACAGCTGATAACTCACTTAATTTTCACTCCTTTTCAGGTTTAACTGATTTGAAATAATGCGTGAAGCCAGACTAAGTTTTGAACAAAGAAAATTTATCCACTAGACTTTTTTATGCAAATACATAAAAGATAAAGTTTACAGTACAAAACCGGCAACAGTTGACAAATTAAGGGCACACAAATACTAACGAAATGATTCTTGATGCTCGCAATTCCATTGCTTTGTGTTATCAGCAGTGCCTGGACCAGAACGGTCATCAGTTTGAATACAGGCATTGACAAAAAGTTACTCATTTCTGTAGATTCTTTTAAATTTTGAGAAAGAACTGTATGTTAATAAATTCTGGCTTTATAATCATTAAAATTGTGTATATAGTTTTGGGGGACATCCTATGTATATACACTTGTGGAACCATGATATAAAACAAGATATAGAATTATTTTTATCGCCCCCTCCCTAAAAGTTTCCCTGTTCCCCTTTTCAATCAATTCCCATTGTCCTGGCATCAAGCAAATACTGATCTTTCCATTGGTGCCTGTATTTTGGGGGTGCCTGAACTTTTCACTAATAAGGAGTTATCTGACCTCTCCAAGCTTCAGGCTTCTCATCCATGTTATGTAGATGATAATGTAGTATCTTCCTCATATGCATATACATTAGAATAGTTGATGTATATAAAGTGCTAGTTATTGTGTTTGTCTGCTTGGGCTGACATAAAGTACATAGATTTATGTACTTTAAGTGACTATTAAAACAGAAATTTATTTTCTCACAGTTCAGGAGGCTACAAGTCCCAGATCAAGGGCCAAAGATTCATTTTCTGGTGTAGACGGCTGCCTTCTCACTTTGTCCTCACATGGCCTTTCCTCTGTGCCTGCACGGACAGAGAAGAAAAACACATAAACTACTTTTAGATAGGGAGAGGGACAGGGATACGCTGGTGCTCTTCGTGCTCATGTAAGGACACCAATCCATTTGCATTAAGTCCCATCCTTGTAACTCATTTGACCATAATTGCCCCCGCAAAGGCCCTATCCAGAAATATGATCGCATTGGCAGTCGGGGTTTCAATATATGAATTTAAAAGAAACACAATTCAGTTCATAACATTCCCTCTCTTGGGCCCCCCAAATTCATGTCCTTCTTGTATACAAAATATATTCATTCCTTGAGCATGTTTTCATATGTCTCTTGGCCTTCTGTATGTCATCTTTCTAAAGGTATCTATTTAGGTCCTTTGCCCATTTTTTGATTGCAGACTGGGTGGCTTAACAGCAAAAATTCATTTTCTCACAGTTCTGGACATTACAAGTCCAAGATCAAGGTACCAGCAGATTTGTTTTTTGGTGAGAGCTCTCCTCCTGGCTGCTAGACAGCCACCTTCATGTTGTGTCCTCACATGGCCATTCCTCTGTGCATAGAGGGAGGAAGGGGGGTGGAGAGGAAGGGAGGGAGGGAGGGGGAGTCAGGGAGAGGGAGAGAGGGGATGGGGAAAAGAGGGCCATTCCTCTGTGCATGGAGGGAGAGAGGGAGGGGGAAAGAGGGAGAGGGGGAGAGAGAGAGAGAGAGAGAGAGAGAGAGAGAGA
>NW_005368707.1:6616547-6620892 GCF_000412655.1 Myotis brandtii | reverse complement strand
ATCCCTCTCCCTTCCTCTCTGTAAAAAATCAATAAAATATATATTTTTAAAATAAATAAATAAATAAAAGTCATACAGCACATAAAGTGGGATTTATTCCAGAGATGCAAGGATGGTGCAACATCTGCAAATTCATCGATGTGATACACCACATTAACAAAATGAAGGATATAGATCATATGATCATCTCAATAGATACAGAAAAACTTGAAGAAATTTAACATTTACTCGCAATAAGAACTCCCAACAATGTGCGTATAGAGGAATGTACCTCAACATAATAAAGGCCATTTTGACAAGCCCAGAGCTAACAATACTCTCAATGGTGAGAAGCTGAAAGTTTTTCCTTTAAGATCAGAAACAAGACAAGGCTGTCCCCACCAACTTTATTTAACATGGTACTGGAAGTCCTAGACATTAGGCAGGAAAACATAAAAGGCATCCACATAGGAAATGATGAAGTAAAATAGTCTCTATTTGCAGATGACATAATCTTAGCCGCCATCTTGGCTGACAGTTAATTTGCATAAGGATATGCTGATTAGCCAATGGAAGGGTAGCGGTCGTACGCCAATTACCATGTTTCTCTTTTATTAGTGTAGATGGTACTGGAAGTCCTAGACATTAGGCAGGAAAACATAAAAGGCATCCACATAGGAAATGATGAAGTAAAATAGTCTCTATTTGCAGATGACATAATCTTACATATAGAAAACCCTAAAGATGCCACAAAAACTTTTAGAACTTTTAATGAATTCAATAAAGTTGCAAGATACAAAATCATCATTAAAAATCTGTTGTATTTCTATATATGAACGCAGCCTATCTGAAAAAGAAATTTAAAAAAACAATCCTACTTACAATAACGTAAAAAATAATAAAATACTTAGGAATAAATTTCACCAATGAGGTGAAAGACCTTGCACACTGAGCACTGTAAGACATTGATTAAAGAAACTGAAGAACACTCTAGTGGGAAGATTTCTCATGCCAATGTACTAGACAAATCAGTATTGTTAAAATAGCCATACTACCCAAAGTGATCTACATACTCAATATAATTCCTATCAAAATTTCAATGGCACTTTTCATAGTGATAAACAATAATCACAAAGTTTGTATGGAACTACAAAAAACGCTGAATCACAAAAGCAATCTTAAGAAAGAAGAACATGATTTCTCAGCAGCAACTTTATAGGCCAGAGGTATTTAAAGTGCTGAAATAAAGGAACCTACAACCTAGAACAGTGGTTGGCAAACTGTGGCTTGGCTAACTGCAGCTCTCGAGCCACATACGGCTCTTTCAACTGTGGCTCGGCAAACTGCAGCTCGCAAGCCACATACGGCTCTTTCACCCCTTGACTGTGGCTCTTCCACAAAATACCGGCTCTTCCACAAAATACCAACTTCTGCGCATGGGCCACAAAGTTTCAATCACACTGTACGTGCGCGCCTGCACATGGTATTTTGTGGAAGAGCCACACTCAAGGGGCCAAAGAGCCGCATGTGGCTCGCGAGCCGTGGTTTGCCAACCATGGACCTAGAATAATTTACCCAGCAACGAAATCATTCAGAATTGAAGAAGATAAGCAAAAACCAAAGGAATTTATCACCATTAAACCAGTTTTACAAGATCTTCTTTAAGCAGAAAAATTAAGGAGATAACTAGAAATAAGAAAATACGAGAAAGAAAAAATCTCACAGGTAAATATTTAATAAAATATTTAATAAATACAATGAATCAGACAATTTTAAAAACTACTGCAAGGTCAAAAGAAAAAAAAGCATTAAACTCAACTCAAACTATAATAGCGATTCTTATCCATAATTACTTTAAATGCAAATGATTAAATGATTAAATGTTCCAATAAAAAGACACAGAGTGGCTGAATGGATTAAAAACATGACCCATTTATATGCTGTTTACAAGAGACTCACATCAAATTGAAAGACACATACAGACCGAAAGTAAAGAGATAGAAAATATATTCCATGCAACTAGAAAGGAAAAGAAAGCTGGGGTAGAAATAATTATATCAGACGAATAGATTTTAAAACAAAAAATTATTATTATCATTATTATTATTGCTAATCCTTACCTGAGGATAGTTTTCCATTGATTTTTAGAGAAAGTGGAAGGGAGGGGGAGAGAAAGAAACACTGATGTGAGAGGAACACATTGATTGTCTCCAGCCCATTCCCAGACCAGGGCCAGGGATTGAGCCTGCAAACCAGGTATGTGCCCTTGACTGGAATAGAACCCAGGATCCTTCAGTCAACAGGCTGATGCTCTATCCATTGAGCCAAATTGGCTAGGGCTAAAACAAAAAATTAAAAATAAAAAAGACAAAGAAGGACATTACATAATTATAAGGGGACAATCCAAGAAGAGGATATAAAAGTTGTAACTATCTATACACCCAACAAAGGAGCACCAAAATACATAAAGAAATTAGTAATTGACATAAAGGGAGAAATCCACAGTAAGACAATAATAGTAGGGGATTTTAAGATCCCACTCACATCAATGCATAGATCAGACAGAAAATTAATAAGTAAATAATGGCCTTAATTGTCACATTAGACCAGATGGACATAAGACATTTTTAGAACATTTCATTCAAAAACTTCAGAATATACATTTTTTCCCCAAGTGCACATGGAGCATTATTTAGGATAGATCACATATTAGGCCCCCAAAAAAGCTTCAATGAATGCAAGAACATTGAAATCATATAAAGCATTTTTTCTGAGCATAATAGCATGAAACTAGAAATCAACTATAGGAAGAAAACAGAAAAACACAAATATGTGAAGACTAAACAAGCCATGAATCAAAGAAGAATTCAAACAGGAAATAAAAAACTATTTTGAAACAAATGAAATTGAAAACACAACTTTTCAAAATTAATGGAATGCAGCCAAAAAATTTCTAAGAGAAAAGTTCTTAGCTACATAGGTTTACCTCAACAAACAAAAATCCCCAACTACACCTAGAGGAACTAGAAAAAGAAGAACAAACAAAACCCCAAGTAAACAGAGGGAGGAAATAGTTAAGATCAGAATGGAAATAAACCAAATAGACATTTTAGAAACAGAAAAAAGATCAATGAAACCAAGAGTTGGTTCCTTGAAAAAAATAAACAAATTTGATAAATCTTTAGCCAAACTCAAGAGAGAGAGAGAGAGAGAGAGAGAGCCCAAATAAATAAAATCATAAATGAAAAAAAAGTTACAACTGAAAGCATAGAAATACAATGGTATTTTAGTTCATTAAAAAGTATTATAAATAATTATATGCCAACAAATTTGACAATCTAGAGCAGTGGTCGGCAAATCGCGGCTCGCGAGCCACATGCGGCTCTTTGGCCCCTTGACTGTGGCTCTTCCACAAAATACGGACTTCTGCGCATGGGCCACGAAGTTTCAATCGCACTGTACATGCATGCCCGCACGTGGCATTTTGTGGAAAAGCCACACTCAAGGAGCCAAAGAGCCGCATGTGGCTCGTGAGCCATGGTTTGCCGACCACGGATCTAGAGGAAATAGATAAATTTCTAGACAATATAATCTTTCAAGCCTGAATTAGGAAGAAATACAAAATGTAAATAGATTAATTACTAGATATGATATGGAAGCAGTAATAATAAAAAAAAAAACTCCCAACAAATAAAAGTTTGGAATCAGACAGCTTCACAGGTGAATTCTACCATTTAAAGAAGTATTAATACCTATCCTTCTTAAACTATTTCAAAAAATTGAAAAGAAAGAAATGCTTACAAAATCATTCTATGAAGCCAGTATTACCCTGACACCAAAAATAGACAAAAACATTACAAGAAAAGAAAATTACAGGCCAATATCCTTGATGAGCATATATGCAAAAACTCTCAACAAAATATTAGGAAACCAAAAAAATAAAAAAACAAAAAAACAAAAAAATAAACATACACACACACACACACAAAATATTAGGAAACCAGATTCAACAATACATTAAAAGTATTATATACCACTAGTGTCCTGGTGCACAGATTTATGCACATTGAAAGGAAATTAATTAGAATAAATATTTTAATATCGCTATTTGCCCTTTCTCTATAATAGAAATGTCAACCAAATTCATAATCGACAATGACTCAAAACACATGTGTGTGATTGGTGCCAGCAAGAGCTTTATATGTATCATGCATGTGCGAGTCAACTTAACCTTTTATATATATATATAGAATAAACTTGCTTAATTAGACCTGCTTTCTGATTTAGCTAAACTTTTCCTGCCCAGTGAAGCACCCCAACTTCTCTTTCAGGTAATTGTCAGCAACACAGCAGTAAATATCAACAC
>NW_005368707.1:6587648-6615424 GCF_000412655.1 Myotis brandtii | reverse complement strand
ATAGATGATCAAGTGGGATTCATCCCAGGGATGCAAGGATGGTTCAATATCTGTAAATCGATCAACATGACACATCACAATCACAATATAAAGGATAAAAACCATGTGATCATTTCAATTGATGCAGAAAAAGCATTTGACAAAATTCAACATTTTACATGATAAAAATTCTCAATAAAATTGGTATAAAAGGAACATATCTCAACATAATAATGGCCATGTCTGACAAACCCATGGCTAACATCATACTAAAAGGTGAAAAGTTCTAATCTGTTTTCCTATGATCAGGAACAAGACAAGGATGCCCACTATCCCCACTTCTGTTTAACATAATACTGGAAGTCATAACTACGGTAATCAGACATAAAATAGAAATAAAAGTCATCCAAATTGAAAAGGAAGAAGTAAAACTCCTCCTATTTGCAGATAACATGATACTACATATCAAAAACCCTAAGGTCTCCACTGAAAAACTATTAGAATTAAATGAAATCAATAAAGTTGCAGGATACCGAAGAAATATACAGAAGCCTGTTGCAATTCTTTATACCAATAACAAACAATCAGGAGAAATTAAGAAAATAGCCCTGTTTACAATTACATTAAAAAACATAAAATATCTAGAAATAAATTTAATAAAAGTTATGAAAGACCTGTACTCTGAAAACTGTAGAACACTGAAGAACGAAACTCAGCAAGATACAAATAAATGGAAGGATATGCTCATGGATTGGAAGGATTAATATTGCTAAAATATCCTTACTGTCTAAAGCAATATACAGATTCAATGCAATCTCTATTAAAATACCAACGTCACCTGGCCAGTGTGGCTCAGTTGGTTGAATGTCATCCAGTGCACCAGCAGGTTGCTGGTTCAATTCCTGGTCAGGGCACATACATGGGTTGTGGACTTTTTCCCTATAGCGGGCATGCAGGAGGTAGCCGATCCATGTTTCTCTCTCTCATCAATGTTGTTCTATCTTCCTGGTTCTCAGGCCTTCAGAGCTGGATGGAAATCTACACCATTAGCTTGCTCTCTGGCCTTCAAACTACACCACTGGCTTTCTTGGGTCTCCAGCCTATAGATGGTAGATTTTGGGACTTCTCTGCCTCCATATCGAATGAGCCAATACCTTATAATACATCTCTTTATCTAGACACATAGATATAGCTGTAGTATCTTCCTGGTTCTCAGGCCTTCAGAGCTGGATGGAAATCTACACCATTAGCTTGCTCTCTGGCCTTCAAACTACACCACTGGCTTTCTTGGGTCTCCAGCCTATAGATGGTAGATTTTGGGACTTCTCTGCCTCCATATCGAATGAGCCAATACCTTATAATACATCTCTTTATCTAGACACATAGATATAGCAATAGCTCTATATCCATCCATCCATCCATCCATCCATCCTACTGGTTCTGTTTCTCTGGAGAATCATGAGTAACACATTAATAAGTACTACATGCTCACTTCTTAGTCATCCTCATCTCCTGGTGAAACCTATATTGCTAAGTTTAAAAAAGTAAGAATTTGCTTATTTGCAAGTCTCTTTCTACTAAACACAGTTTATTTACATAAAATCCAAAAGAAAAGAATCGGGGGGAAAGGAAAGAATACTAAATTCCTAGGTCTGAGGCCTAAATGTGAGTCAACCTTGATTTCTCTAAAACTCTATTTTCTCTGGGATCACTTCTCTATAAACTAAACAAGGTTTTACCCCAGACCCAAATTTCTGCCTCAGATTTGCCAGAGCTTTACCAGTCCAAGTTCCATTGGATCAGCTTTCCATCTCCCTCTAATTATGAAATTCTGACTGAGAATCATAGCTTTCTTCCACCACAAAACTTATCTCATGCTTTATTCCTCTGTGAACAGATTTCCATCCAAGACTGCCAGCAGCTCTGAGCGCGGGCCAAGTTCAGCAGACATTAAGGTCTTAGCCCTCCTCTCCATGTTCCCAGCTCCAAGCTGTCCATGAAATATCTCTACTCCCCCAGGCCCACCAGGCACTCGGCCATTCCTGCCATGCACCTGGGCTTGCTGACTTAGCTATCTCCTCTGCCATAAGCCCTGTGCCCACCTTGCACCCGGTGGCCCTGTCTGGAGCCCTCGGGATGACCTCCCAGCTCACTTCAGGTCCTGCTTCCCTCACACTGCTCAAGTGGGGAAGCCTCGATTCCCAGTTCAGTCACTGGAACCAGTGGCAATTTAGTGGGGAAAGGATAGGTTGATGATAAGAAATGTTGATGGAGACTTTTCAGTTAAAGGCCAAATCTGGGAGAAAAAACAAAAAGCTATGATAGGTACCCCTCATACTAAATCGAGCCAGCTGTAGTTTAGGAATCACAGAGTGGGGTCAGCCACTCTCCGCACGGGTAACAAGGGCCATGGGAAAATGAGCCCAACTGGCAGTTGCCCAAACTGAAGCCCAAATGGAAAATAGAAATGCTAGTCTCCCCGTCTTGCTAGCACCCCAATCTTTGCCACTTTGCCTCTGAGAAAGGCAGGCATCCCGTTTTACCCCTACAGGCAGGCCCCTACCATAATGGCATTGCCCAGATTCATCAGTTTCCGTTTCTCTTGATCGCGACGAGCTAGAGGTGAAGAGGTGGATGGTATTTTGTATCCAAGCCTTGGGTGTTGGAAGCTTCCCTTTACCTGGAGCCTTCTGCTTTACCTTTGGACCTCAGCTGAACTTCTAAGACAACAGGAAAGTCCCACCTCAGGATCCTGTTACACACAGTGACCTCCGGCCAATGATAAGCTAAATTAGGGAGCAGGGATGATGCCTCTCACTTTCTCTCTCTCGGTGTCTGACAGCCTCCCACTGTGCCACTGCCCATGTCAGTGCACACCCAAGTCTTTCCTGCCTCCACGAGCCTTCTATTATCCTGTGCTTCAACTTGAGTCTGTCCTAAAATGTCTGTGTCCCATTTTCCTGTGCTCTGAGGCTTGGCACTAGATGTTAGGGGGTTTAACTCATAAGGTATTTACATTTTAACAGAGATCTGCTCCCAAGTTTAACCGAAATAATGGCCCTGAAAGTAAGAATTTTAGACATAGTAACAGGTTAAGGGGCAAATATATTTGTAGAGAAGTTGGACTTTATTTTTTTAAATCTATTTTTATTGATTTCAGAGAGAAAGAGAGAAGGAGAGAGATATAGAAACATCAATGATGAGAGAGAATCATTGATTGGCTGCCTCCTGCATGCCCCATACTGGGGATCGAGCCTGCAGCCCGGGTATGTGTCCTGACCAGGAATCGAACTGTGACCTCCTGGTTCATAGGTCGATGCTCAACCACTGAGCAACACTGGCCAGATGAGAAGTTGGATTTTAAATGCCTTTCCAATGAGACTGCGTAGGCAATAAGTACAGGTCGGGACAAACCCATTCATCATTTACAAAGAACACCAGTCAACTCAGAATGAAAAGCAAGCATCATTCTTTTCCATCTCTGTGCAGCCTCGGCTCCTTACTCCTGTGATGTCTCAATGCAGAAAGCAAAAGTTAGACTTTACTCCTGCTGGGGGATCCTCAGTGATAACTAGCACATAAGTTATAACATTCGCAGAGCTCATGAAAAAAAACAACAACCCACAAAATCAACAGACTAGATCACTGAGGTAAATAAATATGTTTAAATTAGATGGAAAGTTTCTCCGGCCTCCTCTGAAATTGCTGTGGTTGCTTATTACAAGATTTGGGGTGATGAGGAAGGGTGAACACAAAGAAGGCCATGCAATGTGCATGGGGATCAGGCATGGTGCCCACATAATTTACTGTCCAAACTGGGGGACACTTCTGAGAGCGAAAAGGGCACTCACTCTGACATACTTATGCTGGAACAACAGTTCTCAACTGGGACTGTCCAGAGCCAGCCAAGACATAGGTCACCCTACAGCCTACGTGTGGCCACTATTAACATAGTAAGAACCCACATGTTACATGGGTCATCATCTTCCCCACATTGCTTTAGAAACTCCAGAACCCACTTTCGCACCTGGAGGGGGGCTGGCAACTGAGAAGAGCATGCTCATGAAGTTCAAAATCACATGCTATGGCAATGTCAACACTGGCTAAGATCTTTCTAAATGCTTTCAATGACTTTCTGTATTTTTTTCTTCTTACAGACCATTCTTTATATAGCATTGAAGAATAGGCATGTGAATTTGAGGGTCCTTATTATGCAGAGGAGAGCCAAAGTCTCTTCTCAGTGGAGATTATAACTAGAAGAAGAGCGCTAATAGGTGAGCTGAGGCCTGGGCTCCTGGGGTTGAGTCGCTGTGAAAAGGCAGACATGTTGCTCTCATAATAAAAGAAAGACAGGTAAGAACAAAGTCAAAGAAGCCCAAAATGGAGATGATTTTTAGTGGTCACACCAGCCAAACAAGATATAGAGTTGGCATGGAAGGAGTAAATGGAAAAATTCAAAATGCCAAAGGGAAAAAGATACATGTTGGGAGAACTGGCGCTCAGTGGAGGCAGGATCTACGGAGGTCTCTCCTCTACATAGCCTATCATTCCCCAAAGATGCCCTCACACATGATTAATTACTTCATGAAATAATTCCCTTAAAGATCTGTTCTACCACTCTATATTTTTTTACAATGTGGTTTTAGCCTGTTTAGGAACCATATTTATAATTTGAATATCTCTAAGTCATCTAGAGACATTGGAAATAAAATACATATGTTCCTTTCATAAAACTCCCAGAATTGGAAGATTCTGTGAAAATCCATGAATTGGCACCTATTTATCTAAGAATTCCCAAGGAAGACTATGCTCCGTGAATTGCTCTCACCTTCTGCTTTACTTTGGGTGCCTCAGGACAGCTCAGGAATGCTCTTGCAGATGGTTTCAGCTCTGTGGCACATGTCACCCCTCACTGTCAACCTCTGTTACACAAGGAAGGATGCGGGGCAGGATGAGTTCTCTGCCTCCCTTACTTACTCTCTCTGTACATCCCTCAATGGATCTCACCCCTGCCCACTGGGGTGGGGTCCTTTTAGCACAACACCACCCAGAACTAGGCTGTAGAGAGTGCCTGGGACGGTGCATGAGCTGATAGTTGGCTGAGTCCAGTGGCGTCAGCAGAGCCATGTCCTGGAAACATACCTTGCCAGAGGCAGGTATGTTGTTGGCCTGACCTTTAGCTCAGTCACCAGGAGGTGGGTTTCATTATCTAAGTTCAGCCAGGCACAGGAATGGACATAATTATCCGGGCTCAGCCAGGAGTGACAATTACAAAGAAGCCATAAGAATGAAGAATTACAGCTTGATCTTTAACCATGATTTTACATAATTTCCTTTGTCTTAAACTTTAGTAAAACTTCCTGGTATCATGCTGTATATAATAAATGCACTGCACTAGCTCTGGGTCATTGTCTCTCCATTCAAGAACAGTGTCCCACTGGGTCCCAGCTTTCCCTACTGTCTCTGTGTCTGTCTCTTTCCTTTTCTCAATCCCCCGTCGCCCCTATTCAGGACTCGTCTGCTCTCTAGCTATGCTGGTCATGGCCAAGAGAGAAAACTTATATCTGGCACCCAGAACAGGGACCTGAATACTGGGGAACTCTTAGCCAGGCGAGGGGATGCTCCAAGGAGTGCGTGCGCAACAAACTCAAGAAGTAAGGTAAGGAGCGGATGGTAAGAACTGGGTGTAAAACATGGGAAATTCAGGGTCTCTCAAGTGCTTAAAACTATGCTCAAAGCTTGAGGATGCTCTGTTAAGCATAGTCAAATTCTTGATTTCTTAAATTTTGTTAATGAAACTTGCCCTTGGTTTCCTGAAGAGGGAACCGTCAACTTTCAAACCTGGGAAAAGGTGGGAAAGCAGTTGCATGACCAATACACAGCAGAAGGTCCAGAGAAGTTTCCTATTCCTACATTCACACTATGGTCTTTAATTCATGATTGCCTTGATCCCACTCAGGAGAGTTTAAGGATGCCTAAGCAGGGTGTGGCCATGGCTTTACAGCCTACAGTGGAGGAATGCGAATCTCTAAAAACACCACTTCCCCCTCTGGGCCACCTCCTCCTCCACCTGCTAATCCTGTGACTGCAGTCAAAAGCCCGCCTGATAAAGATTTACCTTCTAGTTATGACTGGGAGCTAGAGTCTGAGGCAGAGCGGGACCAGTGTCACTGAGAGCGGGATGATTCAGATAATGAGAAAGATTTTGCTCGAAGTTTTACAAAAATGACCCTAGCCACCCAGCTTTTACAGCTAGAAGCAGACGTGCAGCCGAAAGTAAAAGTAACTTCCGCACCAACGCTGTCTCCATTACAACAGACCTTACGGGAGGAGACAAGGTGAGCTGGAGAGGATATTGCAGGATTTTCAATATATCCTGTTATAGAGAGGCCAAACCCTACCAATCCAGAGCAGACCAATTCCAGCATGTCATAATTGCAAGAGTTTCATCAAAAGGTTGATGAAACTTGGGGACTCAACAGGGTTGAGTCACACATGTAGTCAGTCACCTGTTGGGAATGGCTAAAGGCATTTCCCCAAATCTGAATAGGATACATTAAATTGATTGCGGCTGCCAGACAGCTAAAAGGCATCTTAATCTACATGTTATTGCCTCCTACTGGCCAAACACCTGAACAGCCATAGGCTAATTTCCCCCATTCTGACAATGGATTCTGTACCAAACCCTGACCTTTTGAAGTGTCTATCTCTGCCTCGCCTCAGGACAAGTTGTGTTAATAAAAAGCATGGGGTCCTGGGGACGGAGAGAACCTAAGACCTTAGACTTAAGACCTTGGATCTTAGCTCCTTTAGCTAAGCTCCTCTGACCCCCAATGCCTTTCAAAATTATATTTCGTCTCCGGATTCTTTATTAGTCCCTGGATTCTTTAATCTATGCACAGCCCCTTCTCCAGATTCCTGAACCCTTCTTGATGCTGGGACAAGAGCACCAACACATATACTGCGAGTACATAAGCCTATTCCTTTTAAAACCCTTAAGGAGTTTAAAACCTCTGTTTCTATGTAGGCCCCCACTTCTTTTGTTTTGAGCTTACTCGACTCTGTGGCTGGCAAAGCTCTCCTCCTCTCAACTGGCAAATGCGGGCTAAGGCTTGTCTTTCCCCTGGAGATTATTGAATGTGGAAATCCAATTGGACTGAACTTAGTGCGGAACAAGCAGCTAGAAATCAGCAACATGGTGTGCTAATCACTCTTGAAATGTTAGTAGGAACCAGGGCATATCAAGGCTTACAGGCTCAGATGACATTTCCTTTGCAAGCTTATCAGCAGATAAATACTTGTGGCACTAAGGCTTGGAGGGAGTTGCCCACTAAGGGAGAAAAATCCATGGACATTACAAAAATTAGGCAGGGGCCAGAGGAACCCTATCAAGATTTTGTAGCGCGGTGGCTTCAGGCAGTAGGCAGAGTGGTTGGGGGTCCTGACGCAGGATCTCTGCTATTGAAGCAACTAGCTTTTGAGAATGCCAATAGAATATGTCAGGAGGCTCTGTGCCCCTACAAGAAAAAGGGGTCAATTTCTTATTTCATCAGTATTTGTGCTGATTTGGGGCCCACCTATGTTCAGGGAGTAACTTTAGTTGCATTAAAGGAGGGTCTGCAGAGTGACCATTCAGAAGGCAAAGGGAAAGAAACGTGCTTCATTTGCAGGAAGCCAGATCACTTTGCAAAAGATTGCAAGCAACAAGCCACTTTAGGGGGTCAGGGAAGTTCCACTCTTAGCCCCTAGTTTGGCAGCCAAGTCTTTGTCCTTGTTGCCGCAGAGGGAAGCACTGGGCCAATGACTGCCACTCCCAGACAGACAATGGTTAGCCTCTTGACCCACATCAGGGAAATGGCAAGCGAGGCCAGCCCTGGCCCCGCCAAACTGGGGGCACTGTCACTCACCCTGGCCAGCTGATCGATCCACTGTCAGGGACCTCTACCGTGCCACCCCAGGGAGCACAGGATTGGACCTCTGTCCCACCGCCAAATATGTACTAACTCCCAATATGGGGCCACAGGCAATTTCTACTGGGATTTATGGACCATTACCTAAGGCACCATGGGACTTATTTTAGGAAGAAGTAGCTTAACCATGAAAGGATTTCAAGTTTTACCAGGAGTAATAGATCAAGACTATACTGGAGAAATTAAAGTTATAGCACAGACAACAAATACCATAAGTCAAGTTCTTCCAGAAACTAGAATAGCTCAAATTATACTTTTGCCTCATCATACAGCAGGGAAACTTCTCTCTGCAGAGCCTCGGGGAGAAGGAGGATTTGGATCCTCTAATCAAATGTACTGGGCACAGTTAGTTAAACAAGGATGCCCAGAGCTAGAACTGAAATTAAATGGGAAAGCTTTCCTAGGAACAATAGTCAGGGGGGCAGATGTCTCAGTAATCGCCTCCAGACACTGGCCTCCTGCATGGCCTCTTAACAAAGCCACTGCCGATCTACAAGGCATTGGGCAAGTCTCACAGCCTCAACAGAGTGCGCAGCTCATCAAATGGGAGGATCCAGAGGGAAATACAGGATATTTTGCACCTTATGTGCTTGATCATCTACCTGTTAACCTCTGGGGAAGGGACATTCTAGAACAAATGGGGCTATTACTCATGAGTCCTAACGCTGTGGTCACAGCACAAAGGTTAAATCAAGGATTTTATCCTGTTAAAGGATTAGGCAAAAGGCAGCAAGGCAGATTATCTCCTATCCCCATGTCCACCCAGCAAGGGAGAAGAGGGTTAGGGTACAGGGAGCCACAGCCTTTTCATTAGGGACCTTGGTCGTCTCTCCGACCCAAAAAACTGCTGCAAAAATTACTTGGCTTTCAGACAACCCTATTTGGGTTGATCAATGGCTCCTAACTGGAGAGAAGCTTCAAGTGGTGCAGCTTCTAGTGCAAGAGCAGCTTGAGGCTGGTCATATTGAGCCTGCTTGTAGTCCTTGGAATACACCTATTTTTGTAGTTAAGAAAAAATCAGGTAGGTGGAGTCTTTTACAAGATCTCTGAGCAATAAATAAGACCATGGAGATTACGGGACCCATTCAGCCTGGGTTACCCTCACCTACTGCTATTCCTCTTAATTATGAGTTACTCGTTTTTGATTTAGAGGAATATTTTTTCACTATCCCTTTAAATCCAGATGATTGTAAATGATTTGCATTTAGTGTCCCTGCAATAAACTTTAAGGAGCCAGGGAAGAGATACTGCTGGGAAGTGCTGCGCAGGGAATGGCTAACAGTCCCACGCTCTGCCAGGACTTTGTGGATGCAGCTCTCCACCCCATACGGCAGCAGCACCCCCCAGGCATCTATCATCCATTATATGGATGACATCTTGCTGGCTCATGAGAATGTAGACCAGTGATGGTGAACCTTTTGAGCTGTGTCAGCATTTTGAAAACCCTAACTTAACTCTGGTGCCGTGTCACATATAGAAATTTTTTGATATTTGCAACCATAGTAAAACAAAGACTTATATTTTTGATATTTATTTTATATATTTAAATGCCATTTAACAAAGAAAAATCAACCAAAAAAATGAGTTCGCGTGTCACCTCTGACACGCGTGTCATAGGTTCGCCATCACTGATTTAGACACTCTTCATAAAGCTTTTACAACACTCTCTCTTAACAATGGGGCTGTGTATTGCGCCAAAAAGGTGCAGAAAATTTCTCCTTTTCAGTATCTAGGCAGTCTAATTGAGGGATGTACTGTGCGTCCTCAGTGCTTACAAATTCAGACAGATATATTAGTAACTTTAAATGATTTTCAAAAATTACTCGGGGACATTAATTGGATCTGTCCCTCATTAAAATTGACGACTGCAGATTTAGCTCCTTTAATATTCTTCGAGGAGATCCCTTGTCATCTTCCCCCAGACAATTAACCGCTGAAGCTGATACTACTTTAACCAAAGTAGAAGCCGCCCTTCAAGCTGCTCAGCTTACAAAGGTGGATTTAACTGCACTCCTTCAGGTGATAATTTTCCCCACTACTCTCACTCCCACAGGAGTCATTTGGCAGGACCCAGGAGTAATAGAATGGCTCCATCTGGCACACTCTCCGACTAAGGTGCTAACACCATTTCATGATTTAGTTTCTCAACTCATAGAGAAAGCACGGTACAGACTAGTTCAATTAGTAGGGCAAGAACCTTCCCTCATTGCAGCTACTCACCTTGGGCTCCAGCAGAAAGAGGGCATAGCTGACTAGAGCTGTGTGAGCAGAAGCCAGGGTTGGGGGATCTAGGGTTGGAGCTCAGAAGGCAGACACCCTAGTTTCCTGTGCTGAATCATTCCCTCATGCTGGGCAGGTCATCTTTCTCAGGCAAACTTTGCTATCCAGGTGGTTTTTGCCTGGGGGAAAAACCCTAAAAGCCAGATTTCATAGTGTAAAGCAGTGGTTCTCAACCTTGGCTGCACATTAGAATCACCTGGGAATCTTTTTAAAATCTTGATTTCTGGGTCTCATCCTCCGGAAATTCTGTCTCTTTGTCACTAATGTTGTGGCCCCACCCCATATCAAGGAAACAGAATTTCCAGAGGATGAGGCCCAGAAATCAGGATTTTAAAAAGATTCCCAGGTGATTGTAATGTGCAGCCAAAGTTGAGAACCACTGGTGTAAAGGATTCTAAAGTATTTCAGATAAATTACTCCTCTGCACAACAAGTAGAAATCCAAGCTCTCATTTATGCTTTAAAAAATTTTGCCTCTGAGCCCGTCAACATCTACAGTGACAGTGCTTATGTAGTAGGGATGGCTATCATTATTAAAACTGCTACCATTGGGCATACAAATTTTAAAGAGCTATTCCACTTGTTTACCACCTTGCAAAGAGTTATTAAAAAACAGCAGTTTCCATGTTTTATTGGCCATATTAGATTCCATTCTGGCCTTCCGGGTCCCCTGGCTGCAGGTAATGAGGAAGTGGATCACCTCGTTGTCTCGGTAGAGGAAGTCACTCCATTTTCCATGGCACAGGCCTCACATGCCCTGTATAATCAAAATGCCTCTGCCTTGCACAAGGAATTCCATATTTCCCGAGAGCAGGCTCACCAAATTGTCAAGCAATGTCCTTAGTGTGTTATTCACCTCCCTGTGCCAGCATTAGGGGTAAATCCCCGAGGACTTAAACCTAATCAAATCTGGCAAATGGATGTCACTCATGTGCCTGAATTTGGCAGATTTCGGTGGGTCCATGTCTCTATAGACACATGCTCACGCCTCATTTTCACTGTTCCCCAAACAGAGGAAAGTGCAAAGTATGTAATTAACCACTGCCTAGCAGCTTTTCCAGTCATGGGACAGCCCCTAGAGATAAAAAAACAGATAATGGACCTGCCTATACTAGCTCCTCCTTTCAGCAGTTTTGCAAACAATACCAAATAATGCATAAAACAGGAATTCCCTATAATCCCCAGGGACAGGCAATTGTAGAAAGAGCCAATCAAACCTAGAAGACTCAGTTACAAAAACAAAAAGGGGGAGATGGGTATTATCCTACTCCACAGAATCAGTTAAATCATGCTCTTTACACTTTACATTTTTTAAATTGTGACCATGAGGGTCGCACAGCGGCCGAGAGGCATCAAGCTCCTGGTGCCATGGCATCTGCCAGTATGGCACGATGGAAGGATTTATAAACGGGGCAGTGGATAGGGCCAGATCCAGTAATGATGTGGGGAAGAGGCCACATTTGTATCTTTCCAGAAGGCGCCTCTAACCCCATCTGGGTGCCAGAGCGAGCAGTGCGTCACCACCATGGACCTGGGAGAACAGCTCATCCTGCCGTTCAAGAAGCTGAAGATCACGCCTCTGGTGATGATGCCAGCTCAGCCACCAGCCCTGAAGGAGGAGGAGAGCAGAAGGCAGGTGACCAAGGCCACCTGAGAAGCTAGTGTCCCCATGGGGGGTCAACTGAAGAAGCTGACCATCAATGCTCAGCAAGTGGTGAAAGAACAGGGGGTTCAGGTAACCCCCTCCACCCTTTTTGTTGCTATGATGGCACTTGTCAGCTGCCAGGTAAGTATGGCTGCAGCAGAAACTTACAGACCCCCATTTGGTCAGTCCAGCCACCTGGACTGGGAAATCAGTGCCAGTGTTTACTAACAACACCAATATGGTTGGGGGTAGCGCCGACAAGCACATAACTCCTTCTTCCCAAGGTGATTATCCTTATAATGGTTTTAGTGGGGAGCTCTCTATTTGTTTATCTAAAAAGGGGACTTCAGGATGTTTGAAGCTTGGCCAAGAAAATAAGACATCCTATGGAGGTGCAAACATTGCTAATGTCACAGGCCCCTGGGATGTGGGAAAATATATTCAGACAGTTACTAAACTAGAATTTCCTAAGGCCACCTGATGGCTGTCTGATAAGCATCCCCTGCCACCCTACTGTTCTAATAGCACCACTATTGAGCTGGGAGAACATGATTGTGCCAACCCTGTACCAGTGAGACATATTTCTGGCTCTGACTTGTATGTATTGGATTGGTCTCATAGGCTTGATGCTAAACGTCCCCATCACGAGCCTATGTCACCAGGAGGGTTTGTGGGTAGCACCCTGACCACAGAAACAGGAGGTTAATCTTTGGCATTTAGCCACTGCCCTTGACTTTCTTAATTTTATTGGCTCTTCCTTAGCTCATATTAAAGGAGCATGTTCATTGAGCCCTTGCTATGGCTTACAAGCCCCCACATACATTGGTGACTGGAAATGTAAACATCACCAGATTAAACACCCATTATACTGTCCAATGCCATCACTGTAACCTTACCAGCTGTGTTTCCAGGCATAATCTGTATGAAGATATATTAATTTTAAAGCAACTTTCTTTTATTATGCTTCCTACCAATATAACAGGAAAATGGTATCATGATGTGGGTCTCCAGGCATTGCAGAACTGCACAATCAGCTATCCCAGGAAAAGCATGCTTTGGGACTTATTATTTTTGGTATTGTTACCCTAGTTACTGATATCGCATCTGTTGTGACTGCTTCTCTTGCATTGACCCAAAGCATCCAGAATTCAGTTTGTTAATGAATTAGCTCAAAACACCTCAGCTACATTTCATGATCAAGAAGATATAGACAAAAAGCTAGAAATAAAGCAAAATGCTTTGTAAGCTGTAGTAATAGGACTAGGTAATCAATTAGAAAGTGTAAGGTTAGACAGCAACTGCATTGCCATGCTACTTTTACATTTATTTGTGTGACTTCAGCCCCTGATAACAGTTCTCTATGGGATCAAAGTAAAATCAAGATGCACCTACAGGTAACATGGCATCATAATAATATCAGTATAGACCTAGTGTGGCTACACAAACATGTGCAAGCCATTCAGAATAGTCATGATGAGATTATATATCTCCTGCGAAACTGGCAAAAGAATTGCTGGATGATTTAAAAGGATTTAATCCATGGAACATGTTAAAACACACCGCCTGGCACTTAATAGGATTCCTTTGTGTACCACTAATGTTATTTTGCTTTCTTTCAGTCAGCAGCAAGCTCCTGTGATCCCAAATTCGAAGGCTCCAATTAGATGTCCATAAGCTGCATTTAAAAAATAAAAAGGGGGAGATGTAGAAAGCGCCTGGGTAGGTGCATGAGCTGATTGTTGGCTGAGTCCAGTGGTGTCGGCAGAGCCATGTCTTGGAAACATGCCTTGCCAGAGGCAGGTATGTTGTTGGGCTGACCTTTAGCTCTGGCGCCAGGGGGTGGGTGGCATTATCTAAGTTCAGTCAGGCGCCAGGAATGGACACAATTATCCAGGCTCAGCCAGGAGTGACAATTACAAAGAAGCCACAAGAATGAAGAATTGCAGCTTGATCTTAACCATGATTTTACATAATTTCCTTTGTCTTAAACTCTAGTAAAACTTCCTGGTATCATGCTGTATATAATAAATGCACTGCACTAGCTCTGGGTCATTGTCTCTCTATCTGAGAACAGTGTCCTACCTGGTCCCAGCTTTCTCTACTGTCTCTGTGTCTGTCTCTCTCCTTTTCTCAATCCCCTGTCACCCCTACTCAGAATTTTTCCACTCTCTAGCCATGCTGGTCACAGCCACGAGAGAAAACTTATACTAGGCTATATGAAGGAATCCACCTTGGCAGATGGGAAGTCTGGATCTTGAGGGTGCTCTTGACAGAGGCCTGCCACAGCCCTTCTAAGATGGAGGCAGGTATGGGTGGCCCAGACAGGGGAACATGGAAAGACTGAGTCAGGCATCAGGTCAGCAGAAGAGAAGGATTGAAGGAAGGAGAATGAGCCCTGGCTGGTTTGGCTTAGTGGTTAGAGCATTGGTCTGCAGACCCAAGGGTCTCAGGTTCGATTCCCAGTCAGGGACACGTACTTCAGTTGTAAGTTCCCCAGCCCTAGTAGGGGTGCATGTGGGAGATGACCAATCAATGTCTCTCTCACATCATGTAGATGTTTCTCTCTCTTTCTCTTCCACTCTCTCTAGAAAGCAATGGGAAAAATATCTTCAGGTGAGGAAGGAAGGGAGGGGAGGAAGGAAAGAGGGAGGGAAGGAAGAAGGGAGGGAAGGAGAATGAGAGCCACCAAGGAAGAAATGATGGTTTCCTGGAATCCATCCAAGTGGACACTGTGCATATGGAAAGTCACCTGACGAGGATGGTGGCAGGGCACCTGGCAATGTCCTCTGAACTCCCTCTGTGCCCCATGATCAGCCCGTCCTCTTCCTGAGGGGGACTCAGCTACTGAGTCACAGCAATCAGCTCTGGTTCTAGTGGACTTCAAAACACAATTTTCTTCCCTTTTGCCTGTTGATTATGTAAGATGAGGGATACCTGAAACAACCAGACAGGCACACAAGAGAGAAGATTTAGAAATGGGAATCACTCCAGGGTGCTCCCAAGTCCTTCAGTAAACAAGCCCCTAATTCTCCACCTGTCATCTTGTCTCTTCCTGTTGGCAACAATATTAGGGTATTGCATATGGCCTTTGGACAAGAGAGGCTGTTCTGAAGAGACAGCAGAGTGGAAGCTGTGACAGATGTGGCAACTGGAATAAGAATCAGACTCCCTGTGTGCTTTTTATTCTCAGGTGGCTGGACTATCTCACAGGAGTCTGCTTTATATCTTGTATCTGATGGTCCTTTAGAGTGCACAAACATTTATATAATGCTTCTAGGGTGACGGGATTTACGTCTGGGCTGCCAAAGTTGAGACACAGTGATGGGTCACTATGGCGGGTCACAGTGACCTTGTCATCTCTATCTACAGCTTGTGCAATAGAGTTTTAAAAATGTGGAGAGTGTTCTGTTTATGATCTACATCAGTGGTTCTCTGCCTTGGTGGTACCTTGAAGCTCCTTGGGTGATTGTAATGTTGGTGGATAACTAACTAATGTTCTATACCTTCTCTTATAGGTGGGCTGGCCTCATTATCTCATCTCTCCTCCCTTCCCCTAAGCAGCTTCAAATTCCTAAGCCAAATTCAAATGTCAGGAAAAATGAAAATGAAAGTCCCGATTGCTCACCATGTAACCAAAGGACTAAGGTTACAAAACACAATGGGTGGAACCTGCCTCAAGAAGACCCTTAGGTTTTCACTGGGTTGAATAGAACTTTGGGGGATCTGAAAGAAGGTAACTAAGCTACTTCTGAAAGCCTGATGGCCCAAAGGGGTAGCAGAACCTGAGAAAGAGATAAGAGCAGATACAGACAGTGAAGAGGAAAACTTACATGGGAAAGTGATATCAGACATAGAGGCAGGAGATGTCACTTCTTAGTGATCTTTGAATATTGTCACCAGGTGGCCTGGCTGAAGACCTGTGGAAAGGGCTGTTACTTGATCCCAACAGACCCTCCTCCCCTTCTTCCTTTGACTGCTAGAACTCCCCAGCTAAAGACTACAATTCCCAGCCTTCCTTGCAACTAGGTGGAAGCATGTGTCTAAGTTCTGTCCAATGGGATGAATACAAGCGATATATGCAATTCTAGTTGGATACTGACATGGGAGCTTCTTTCTCATCACTTTGTCTCTTCTCTTCTGATTGGCTGGGGGTGGTGGGTTGATCTCTTCCTGACCGTGCAGATAGAATGTTAGTGAGATGGTAAAGCAACAGGATTGGTGCCCTTATAAAAGAGACCCTAGAGAGCTCTCTTGCCCCTTCTGCCATGTGAGGACACAGAAACAAGGCAGCTGTCTATGAAGTGGGCCTTCACCAGACACTGAAACTGCTGGTGCCTTGATATTGGACTTTACAGCCTCCAGAACTGTGAGAAATAAATGTCTGTTGTTTATAAGCCACCAAGCCTATGCCAATTTGTTATAGCATCTTGAAGAGTAACCTTTTGCTTCCTTCTTTCCTTTTACCATTAGCATTCAATGGAACCTCAGAAGACATAGAAAGGGTTTTTGAAACTTGCCATCTTCCAGGACACTGTGCTGGTTGCAGAAAGTTTCCATAATCCAAGAGAATAAAATACACTGACTAGAAAGGGTGGACCCAGGACATTTAAAAGTATCAGAAGCAGGAGAGTGGAACACAGGACCACATGCACAATCTAAGCAGAAGCTTCCCTCTCTTCTCACTGCCTGCTTGAGCCTCAGAGAAATGAAATGAATCTCTATCCTCCATCTTAAAATTGAAGTTCAGACTGAAGAGAAAGGAAGTGATCCCAAAGAGGCTTAATGAACGTCAAGCAAAATTCATGCACACATTAACAGAAAGTCAGTACAAATCTGCCCATTTTAACCATAAACAAGATATTGATGCTCAGAGCATAACAACTATTCTAACAAACTTCAGAGAAGAGATTAAAAAAGAGGAAAATTTATAGCCTTAGATGCTTGTATTAGAATATCCAGAATATATAAAGAAATATGAAAAAGCAATGACAAAAAGTCTAAACAAAATAGGCAAAAGACTTGAACAAGTAGTTTAAGAGGAAAAAATTCAAATGGGCCACATAACATAAGGAAAGGTGCTTGAACCCACAAGTAATTAGGAGAATGAAACTTAAAAACGTCTATAATAATAAAAGTAATATGCTAATTAGACCGGACGTCCTTCCGGATGACCTTCTGGACGAAGCCAGGACTGTGAGGGCCGAGGCAAGCTGCCGTGGCTGTGACCAACCAGTGGGCTATGGCATGTGGGCGGGGCCTCCCTCTGTGAGGGAAGCTGGTGCCAGCAGCTGGGGGAAGAAAGGTCTATTCTTGCATGAATTTCATGCATTGGGCCTCTAGTATAATATATAAATATACAACCATTATTTAGGCAAAAGTTTAAAAGTCTTACAATAGCAAGAGATGGCAAGGATATCTATATATATAAAAGGCTAATATGCTAAGTGTCTATCTGACTGGTCGCTATAATGTACACTGACCACCAGGGGGTAGGCGCTCAACGCAGGAGCTGCCGTGACACGCATTGGCCATTTACAGAGAAACAGCACCGCAGACCTGGTGGCCACAAAGCAACACTCGGCTTCTTCCAAGTGGGACACAGGCCCCACCACCACCCCGGAGCAACAGCCCACCAAATTGCAGCCAATGCTGCCAAGATGCCATAGTGCAAAATGCAGCCCACAGCCCAGCCCAGCCCAGAAACAGTGGCTGAGGGTGCCAAGTAATGATGTCACGTAGCAATGCTCAGCTTCCTTTTCCTAGCAACAGGCCATTTAACAATAAATGGCACCATGGACCTGGCGCCCACAAAGCAACACTCGGCTTTCCCCAATTAGGAAACAGGCCCCACCACCAATCCAGAGCAATAGCCCACCAAATTGCAGCCAACACTGCCAAGACCCCATGGCACAAAATGCGGCCCACAGCCCAGCCCAGCCTGAAAATGGTGGCTGTGGGTACTGGTAATGACCTTATGTAGCAACGCCTGGCTTCCTCTCCCTAGTGATTAGCCTCCTTGGAGTTTCTTCAGCCCAGGAACATGACTTGCTTTATAGCCAGGTGGAAATATTTTACACTTTAATCAAATGTCTGTGAAGCATTTTCCCGTGCTTCATCTCATTTGATCCTCACAGAAGTTCTGGAGTAGGTACAGAGGAGACTTGGTGGAATCCTATTTTCTTTTTATTAGCTGGAAAAATGGAGGTTTAGAAAGCTTAGAAACTTGACCCAACTGAAAAGAAGTAAGAAATGGTGGACCTTGAAAATGACTTCAGGTTTTCTCACTGCACAGAATATAGTCAAACACTGCTGCAGTTAAATATTTTACCCTTTGTTCTCCCTGCGTGATCTATAATAATAATCTGCTTTGTGTTGATATGTACTGCTGTTTTGCTGACAATTACCTGAAAGAGAAGTTGTGGTGCTTCATTGGGCTGGAAAAAGTTTATCTAAATCAGAAAGCAGGTCTAATTAAGCAAGTTTATTTTACATTTGTAAAAGGCTAAGTTGACTCGCACATGTGCAATACATATAAAGCTCTCGTTGGCGCCAATCGCACCCATGTGTTTCCATCTGTCATTGTCGATCATGAATTTGGTTGACACATCTATTATAGAGAAAGGGCAAATAGCGATATTAAAATATTTCTTCTAGTTAATTTCCTTTCAATGTGCATGAATTCATGCACTGGGCCACAAGTTGAGTAATAGGAATTCTCAAAGCTGCTGGGGTTTTATGTGGATTGAAATACTTTGGAACATTGAGTGACATTATTAACTAAATCTGAACATGTGTATACCCTATGACCTAACAATTTCCCTTCTGGGGGGCATACTATCCTTCAGAAATGTGAGTGCGTAGCCACCAGTACACATGTAAGACAATGTCATAGGCAAAAACTGGGCACAAACCAAATCCCCATTTCCTGTAGAATGGATACATACATTATAGTACATTCAGTGGCATGCTGGCAGGTGTTTAACAACAGAGTGGGGGAAGCTCTGATTTTCAGCATTTGACGATTTCCATGATGTAAATACTCCCACTATGGCCAATTTCTGGCTCCCAACATGCTATCAACCAGCTTGTAGAATTCTGGAACACATAACAATCAGCTCTTTTGAGTCTATACAAGCCAGTTCCAGCACATCACTGAGTTGATACTACACAGCAATAAAAATGAATGAACCACCCTGGCTGGTATGGCTAAGTGGTTGTTGGTCCACCACCAAAGGATGGTGGGTTTGATTCTTGGTCAAGGGCACATACCTGGATTGCAGGTTTGATCCCTGGCCCCGGTTGAGGCATGTGTAGGAGGTAGCCAATGGATGGATCTCTCTCACATCGATGTCTTCTCTCTCTCCCTTGCACTCTTTCTAAAAAATCAATGGAAAAAGTATCCTCAGTGAGGATTAACAACAACAAAGAAATGAATGAACCATAACTACACACACCAACATGGATACATCTCCCAAATATAATGTTGACCAAAAAAAAAATCACAAAAGAATACATAGAGTATGATTCCATTTATACAAAGTTCAAAATTGGCCAAATTAAATCAGAATGTTCATGGATGCATAGTTAAGTGGTAAAAGTATAACTAGCAGGGGAGAGATCATCACAAAGTGAGGATATGGCTAACTCTTCCGGGAAAAAGAACATTACATGTGAGAAAGAACATGTGATGGACTTTGGGGTGCTAGCAATGTTCTATTTCCTGACCTTAGTGGAGTTACATGGGCATTCTCTTCAAGTATTTGTTAAGTTATTTATACAGGTTGTATGCATCTTTGTGTGCGTAGGTGATCATCAGTGCTGGGTGGAGCCTGTTGGTCCTGGCTCACACCAGCTTGTGAGAGCCAGTCATGCTTTCTCTTCCCAACTCCACATTCAGTGACATGTTAGCAGTTTGAAATCAGCCCTGGTGGGAAAGTTACACCACTGTAACTGTCCAACACCACAAGTCAGGACTTCTTTTTCTGGAGAGCCTGTTCAACAGCACACCACTGTTTGAATGTAATACATTTTAAAAAATATGATCACAAAACTGGCTTATTTAGGCAGATGTTTTTTGCAAGGCTGAATATGCTCAACAATTACAAAGCAAAGTGCATTAAAAAAAATTAAAAAACTAACACGACAAGATCCCTACAATGAAAGAAGGCTTCAGAATTAGATGAAGAGAATGGGTTGGGAGAACTATAAAATATTTGGGGCTCTTAATTCCACTGATGGTAAAATGAAGGGCCTTAACTAAGGACTCGTTATCTTTCCTGATAGAAAATGTTCTTAGTGAATACTTTGCAAGATGGTAAAAGATATAGTGGACTGAAAACCTTCTCAGTCTAACATTCAACTTCACTGTCTCAGTAAATTTATACCAAAAGTGGCTCAAATCATTATACTATGGCAACTCTCTGGCAATATTCAGAGCTTGCCTTAGTAATTAACAGTCATAACTTGCACAGCAGTAAAAAACAACAACATTGCAATCTTTATCTACATATTTATATGAGTCTATATTGTTAAAATTTTATAACTCTTATATTGGGTTATATGATATCACTTTTATTTTAGCTTTCCTGATGTAAAATAAAATTTTTAAATCATTTACTATTAAAATAAGCATAAGAGTAAGTCTGCAGAGAAATGTTGGGCATGTGAATGGTTTCTTCAGAGAATGAGCTTAGATCCTATTGGGGGGTGTAGAACCATATTTCAGTGAAAAGTTTTTCACTCTTGGAGAAGGATTCCAATGGGGAAAATTTAATTATAAAGTATTATCATTTCATTAAAATACGAATCTGAAAATAATGGATTTGGTTAATAAATAATAGATGTTTACAATGTGGCAACTTAGTTTGACAGAAAAATATTGCTTTTATTTAGGATAGGAGGTGTGAGGAGCAGGGGTGGGAGAGGTCCCTTCTCCAGTGCTTTTGACTCATTTGTTTTCATTTAAGAACTATGTACTGGGATATCAAAAATAGCCATGGTTTTATTATTTTCCCACTGTTTATTGAGAAGAGCAATTACCTTGAGTAGAGTGGGATGGGGATGGCTGGGTGGTTGGGGGTAGCAGGGGGTAGCAGGGATTTCCCATATGAGGAAGCTCTATGGTTGCTGGGGACTGAGACACTGAAGTAAGTTCTGAATCCTTAGGTGGAATCTACATTACAGATATGTCAGAGCCTCAGGTGGTGGGTGTCTCTCCTCCAAGCTCTCACCCACCACTTTCCTTCCCCTTTCCACCAGCCTGGCAATCCCACACTGGTCCATCTCACTGCTAGCATATGCTTCTCAGATCCCAATTGGTTTAGACATTACTGGACAGGGTTTAATTCTGATTCATCATAACATAAGGTAAAACAGAGCATTTATTCATCACCATGTTTTAATACCTGTATTGCCAATGGCAGTTTCACCCCAAGATATCATGGGGATTACTGTCACAACATGTTTTCCAGGAATCAGAGGAGAAAGAACTGAGTTCCACCTCTAAGGGCTGTCAGAACGAAACCTAAGCCATCATAAGAAGAGGAACCACCACCCCTGATTAAGGAACCTCTTTTTCTAGAAATCTCTTTTTTATGTTTGCCCAAAAGTACATCTAAATATAAGACTAGAATTGGTTAGCAGCATGCAACTCTAGGTTGGCTGACATTCTATGGAATTATTTCAAACACAATTAAGGCAAACCAAAGTGTAAGGAAATCAAACCACATGCATTGTTGCTTCAGTCTGAGTTCGGATATTCCAAGCAACAGAAGAGAATTATTTCAAACTATTTTTTCAATTGAAGGTGATTTGTGGGAAGAAGAGAGCCATTTTTCAGAATTATTGGTGGAGCTAATAAAAAACCAAAATATAGGTTTCAATCCAATCTACATTTCAGTATTCTCAATCAGAATTTCTTGAAGTATAAGATAGGCCCTCTAGACCCCTCTCTCCAAATGACACACCAAAGACCTTCATCTCTTCTATAGGCAGAATCCCCAGCTGGATGGCTGAGGGCTAGCAAGATAGCACACAATTCCTTACCTAGTGTTTATTTTCTCTGGCCAGCTCACCCCCTACCCCAAATAAATCAACTTCCCTGTTTCCGGAATCCTAAGGAGAGACTCTCTCTCCTGCTGAGATCATAAGCTATTAGGACTATGTGAGGTTGGAGTCACCAGGGTCCTCTTTCCATCTTTAGAAAGTCCTGGATGGAGAAAAGAAGCAATAAGAAATACAAAGAGAAACCCTGAATACATCTAAATACAGCCCCAATACATGGGCTTTCAGTTATGTAAAACAATTAATTTCCTTATTGTTGTTGAATTAGTTTGAGTTTGGATTTTGTCATCTGTAACAAAAAGAGTTCTGATTAATATATCTACTATAGTTGCCAGAATAATTAAATAAAAATGCAGATGCCCAGTTGAACTTGAATAATATCTTACTATAAATATATTCCAAATATTGCATAACATATACTTATACTAAAAAAATTCATTGTTTTATGAAATTCAAATTTAACTAGGCCTTCTGTATTTTATCTGTCAAACCTACATGGGAGATAAAATGAGTCAAAAGTATTTTTAAGAGATCTTGGTGCACATCTTGGTCCTTTCCAAAAGTAACCAGCCCCAGCAGAGGGAGCCACAAGCTTTAGATTGCTGATAGCTCCAAACAGGGTACCCAGAACCAGTCAAAAACATCATTTGACACTGTCCTGCACTAGAGATTGGGAGTCATAGAAGATCTACCTAATACATAGATACAACCCCTCAAAGGTAGCTAAAATGAGGAGACAAAAAAATAAACCCCAAATGAAAGAACAAGAGAATTCTGCAGAAGAAGAGCTAAATGAAATGGAGATAAGAAATTTATCAGACATAGAATTCAAAATAATGATAGCAAATTACTATATTAACAGCATGAGAAAGGATATAGTAACTATTAAGAATGACATAGCACTAATAAAGAACATGTGGAAGGAATACATAGCAGATATGGGAAGCCAAAGATTGGGTCAGTGAATTAGAAGACAGGGTAGAAAAAAAATCATTCAATTACATAACCAAAAATAAAAAAGGAGGATAGCTCAAGGGAGCTGTGGAACAACATGAAATGTAAAGATATTTCCATCATAAGAGTACCAGAAGGGGAAGAAAGTGAGCAAGGGTTAGAGAACCTATTTGAAGAAATAATAGCAGAAAACTTCCCTAACCTGGTGAAGAAAAAGTCACACAAGTTCAGGAGGCACAGAGAGTCCCAAGCTAGAAGAACCCAAACAGGCCCATGCCCTCACACATCATAATTAAAGGGCCAAAAATTAAAGACAAAGAGAAAATCTTAAAGGCAGCAAGAGAAAAGCAATTCGTTACCTATGAAGAAGCTCCCATAAGGCTGTCACCTGATTTTTCATCAGAAACTCTACAGGCCAGAAGATAACGGTATGAAGTATTCAGGGTAATGAAAAGCAAGGATCTGAAACAAAAATTACTATATCCAGCAAGGCTATCATTCAATATAAATGCTGAAATAAAGAGCTTCCCAGAAAAAGAAAAAGACGGAAGGAGTTTATCACCACCAACCCCCACTGCAGGAAGTGCTAAAGCAGTGGTTCTCAACCTTGAATGCTGAAATAAAGAGCTTCCCAGAAAAAGAAAAAGAAGAAAGGAGTTTATTACCACCAACCCACACTGCAGGAAGTGCTAAAGCAGTGGTTCTCAACCTTCCTAATGCTGCGACCCTTTAATACAGTTCCTCATGTTGTGGTGACCCCCAACCATAAAATTATTTTCATTGCTACTTCATAACTGTACTGCTACTGTATGAGTCATAATGTAAATATCTGATATGCAGGATGTATTTAGGCGACCCCTGTGAAAGGGTCGTTTGACCCCCAAAGTGTCGCGACCCACAGGTTGAGAACCGCTGTGCTAAAGGGACTGTTATAAAGAGAAAAAGAAATAAAGAAAAACATAGACATAAAGAATTAAAATGGCAATAAGTAAGTACCTATCAATAATAATCTTAAATGAGGATGGATTAAATGCTCTAAACAAAATACATAGGATAGCTAAATGGATATAAAAAAACCACAATTATATGCTTTCTACAAGAGACTCATCTCAGAACAAAAGACTCATACAGGATGAGAGTGAAGGGATGGAAACATGTTTTTCATGCAAATGGAAAGAGAAAAAAGACTAGGGTAGCAATACTCATATCTGACAAAACAGACTTCAAAATGAAGGCCATCACAAGAGACAATAAAGGTCACTACATAATACTAAAGGGATCAATCCAACAAGAGGATATAACCCTGGTAAACATATATGCACCCAATATAGGAGCACCTAAATATATTTAAATTTTCTAGAGGACTTAAGAGATTGACAACAATACAATCATAGTAGGGGATTTTAATACCCCACTGACTTCATTGGATAGATTTTCCAGACAAAAAATTATCAAGAAAGCCAAAGCTGGTTTGGTTCAGTGGATAGAGCATTGGCCTGCAGACTGAAGGGTCCCGGTTTCGATTCCGGTCAAGGCAACGTGCCTGGTGTTGTGGGCTTGATCCCCAGTGGGGGGGCATGCAGGAGGCAGCCAATCAATGATTCTCTCTCATCATTGATGTTTCTATCTCTCTTTCCCTTTCCCTTACTCTCTGAAATCAATAAAATATATATTATAAAAAAATTAACAAGGAAGTAGTGACTCACTGTATGAGATGGATTTAATTGACATTTATAAAATGTTTTACCCCAAAGCTGCAGAATATACATTCTTCTCAAGTGCACATGGGCCATTTTCAAAGATAGACTACATGTTAGGGCACAAAACAATTCTCTACAAATTCTAGAGGATCTTCTAAGATCACAATGGAATGAAATTAGAATTCAGCTACAGTAAAAACTCCCAATTGCACTCAAACTCATGGAGGCTAAATAGCATGTTATTAAACAATGAATCAGTTACCAATGAGATAAAAAAAGAAATAAAAAACTACCTGGAAACAAATGAAATTGAACACACAATAACCCCAAATCTCTGGGACACAGCAAGAGCAGTCCTGAGAGGGAAATTCATAGCACTACAGGCATACCTCAAAAAACAAGAAAAATCATCAATAAACTATTTAACCCTATAACTGAAAGAACTAGCAAGAGAACAAGAAAAGACAAGAGTAAGTGGAAGGAAATAAAAAAGATTAGAGCAGAAATAAATGGCATAGAGATTTAAAAAACAACAATAATACAAAAGATCAATAAAACCAAGAGCTGGTTCTTTGAAAAGATAAATAAATTGATGAAACTTTAGCTAGACTCATCAAGAAACAAAGAGAGAAGACCAAATAAATAAAATCAGAAATGAATGTGGTGAAGTAACAATGGACACCACAGAAATATAAAGGAATGTAAGAAAATACTATGAACAGTTATATGCAAACAAGCTGGACAATGTGGATAAAAATGGAAAAATTTTTAGAAAAATACAATCTCCCAAAACTGAATCAGGAAGAATCAGAAAACCTGAATAGGCCAGTAACAACTGATGAAATTACAGCAGTAATAAAAAATACTCCCAGCAAACAAAAGTCCTGGTGGACAGCTTCACAGGGGAGTTTTATCAAACATTCAAAGAACAACAAATATCTATCTTCCTCAAACTATTTTTAAAAATTCAAGAGGAAGGAACACTTCCAAGCTCTTTTTATGAGGCCAGCATTATCCTAATTCCAAAACCAGATAAAGACACTACAAAGAAAGAGAATTACAGGCCAATATCCCTGATGAACATAGATGCTAAAATCCTCAACAAAATATTAGCAAATCAGATCCAGCAATATCTTTGAAAAGATAAATAAATTGATGAAACTTTAGCTAGACTCATCAAGAAACAAAGAGAGAAGACCAAATAAATAAAATCAGAAATAAATGCGGTGAAGTAACAATGGACACCACAGAAATATAAAGGAATGTAAGAAAATACTATGAACAATTATATGCAAACAAGCTGGACAATGTGGATAAAAATGGAAAAATTTCTAGAAAAATACAATCTCCCAAAACTGAATCAGGAAGAATCAGAAAACCTGAATAGGCCAGTAACAACTGATGAAATTACAGCAGTAATAAAAAATACTCCCAGCAAACAAAAGTCCTGGTATATAAAGGAATGTAAGAAAATACTATGAACAATTATATGCAAACAAGCTGGACAATGTGGATAAAAATGGAAAAATTTCTAGAAAAATACAATCTCCCAAAACTGAATCAGGAAGAATCAGAAAACCTGAATAGGCCAGTAACAATTGATGAAATTACAGCAGTAATAAAAAATGCTCCCAGCAAACAAAAGTCCTGGTGGATAGCTTCACAGGGGAGTTTTATCAAACATTCAAAGAACAACAAATATCTATCTTCCTCAAACTATTTTTAAAAATTCAAGAGGAAGGAACACTTCCAAGCTCTTTTTATGAGGCCAGCATTATCCTAATTCCAAAACCAGATAAAGACACTACAAAGAAAGAGAATTACAGGCCAATATCCCTGATGAACATAGATGCTAAAATCCTCAACAAAATATTAGCAAATCAGATCCAGCAATATAGTAAAAAGATCATACACCAGGACCAAGTGGGATTTATTCCATGAATACAAGGCTGCTACAATATTCACAAATCAATAAACGTGATACATCACATAAAGAACTGAGATACAGAAGTCATATGATCATATCAACAGATGCAGAAAAAGCATTCAACAAAATCCAACATCCATTTTAAAAATATATATATTTTTATTGATTTCAGAGAGGAAGGGAGGGAGAGATAGATAGAAACATCAATGATGAGAGGGAATCATTGATCAACTGCCTCCTGCACATCACCTGATGGGGATCAAGCTTGCAACCCGGGTATGTGCCCTGACTTGGAATTGAACTGTGACCTCCTGGTTCACAGATCAACGCTCAACCATCTGAGCCACATCAGCCGGGCCCAACAATCATCTTTGATAAAAACTCTCAGCAATGTTGGGATAGAGGGATTATACCTCAACATAATAAAGACATATATGACAAACCTACAGCCAACATCATACTCAATGGACAAAAACTAAAACCATTTCCCCTAAGAACAGGAACAAGAGAAGGATATCTGATTTCACCACTCTTATTCAACAAATACTGGTAGTCCTAGCCACAGTGATCAGATAATAAGAGAAAATAAAAGGCATCCAAAATGGAAAGGAGGAAGTAAAACTGTCATTATTTGTAGATGACATAATATTGTGCATAGAAAACTCTAAACACTTAAGTATAAACCAAAAAACTACTAGAGTTAATAAAGGAATCCAGCAATGTAGCAGGATAAAAAATTAACACCCAGAAATCTATACACCAGTAATGAATTCTCAGAAAGAGAAACTAAATAATCCCATTTACCTTAGCAACAAAAAATTAAGATACTTAGGCATAAATCTAACCAAGGACTTGTACTCAGAAAACTAAGAGATATTGAAAAAAGAGAGGAAGATATAAACAAGTGGAAGAATATAACGTGTTCGTGGGTTGGTAGAATTAACATCATTAAAATGTCCATACTATATCCAAAGCAATCTATAGATTCAATGCAATCCCTATTAAATTACCAATGGCATATTTCACAGATCTAGAACAAATACTCCAAAAATTTACATGGAATAAAGAAAGATCCTGAATAGCTGCAGCAATCTTGAGAAAGAACAAAGTTGGAGGAATCACAATACCAGATATACTTCAAAGCCACTGTAATCAAAACAGCCTGCTACTGGCACAAAAATAGGCATACAGGTCAATGGAACAGAACAGAGACCCCAGAAATCAACCTAAGACATTATGCTCAATTAATATTTGACAAAG
>NW_005368707.1:6586364-6587345 GCF_000412655.1 Myotis brandtii | reverse complement strand
CCCCATAACAAAGAAACAGAATTTCTGGAGGATGAGGCCCAGAAATCAAGATTTTAAAAAGATTCCCAGGTGATTCTAATGTGCAGCCAAGGTTGAGAACCACTGCTGTAGAGTATGGAGAAATAAAAAGCAGGTGTACATGGTAAGAAGCAAGAGACTGTAGGAACAATGAAACATATACCTTCTTAATGATTAGCTTAGCACCTCATAATGAGGCAATGATTGGTTAGAGTTTGCAGTGGTAGGCCACAAAATACCAGCTCTTCCACAAAATACCAACTTCTGCGCATGGGCCACGAAGTTTCAATCGCACTGTACGTGCACACCCGCATGTGGTATTTTGTGGAAGAGCCACACTCAAGGGGCCAAAGAGCTGCATGTGGCTCACGAGCTGCACTTTGCCGACCACTGTCCTAGGGCAAAGGAAACTAAGGAGAAAATAAACAAATTTGACTACATCAAAATAAAAAGCTTCTGCACAGCAAAAGAAACCATCAACAAAATAAAAAGGGAACCCACTGTATGGAAGAACATATTTGGCAATAATACATCTGATAAAGGATTAATATCCAAAATATAAAGGAACTCATACAACTTAACAAAAGGAAAACAAACAATCAATTCAAAAATGGGCAAAGGACCTAACTAGACACTTCTTCAAAGTGGACATACAGATGGCCAAAAGACATATGAAAAAATGCTCAAAGTCACAGATCATCAGAGGCAAATTAAAATGACAATGAGGTATCACCTCACACCTGTCAGAATGGCTACTATCAATAAATCAACAAATGACAAGTGCTGGTGAGGATATGGAGAAAAGGGAATCCTAGTACACTGCTGGTGGGAATGCAGACTAGTGAAGCCATTATAAAAAACAGTATTGAGTTTCCTCAAAAACATGAAATATGGAACTGCCATTTGACTTAGTGATCCCACTTCTAGGAATATATCCTAAGAAACCCAAAACACCAATCAGAA
>NW_005368707.1:6564032-6586342 GCF_000412655.1 Myotis brandtii | reverse complement strand
ACCTGTCAGAATGGCTACTATCAATAAATCAACAAATGACAAGTGCTGGTGAGGATATGGAGAAAAGGGAACCCTAGTACACTGCTGGTGGGAATGCAGGCTAGTGAAGCCATTATGAAAAAACAGTATTGAGTTTCCTCAAAAACATTAAATAGGGAACTGCCATTTGACTTAGTGATCCCACTTCTAGGAATATATCCTAAGAAACCCAAAACACCAATCAGAAAAAATGTATGCACCACTATTTTCATAGCAGTGCAATTTACAATAGCTGAGATTTGGAAACAGTCCAAGTGCCCATCAGTAGATGAGTGAATAAAAAAGCTGAAGTACATGTACACCATGGAATACTGTGCAGCAGTAAAAAAGAAGGCTCTTTTACCTTTGAGACAGCATGGAGTACCTGGAGAGTATTATGCTAAGTGAAAAAAGCTAGGCAGAGAAAGGTAAGTATCACATGATCTCACTCATATGTAGAATCTAATGAACAAAATAAATGTTGAACAAAATAGATCCAGAGACATAGAAGCATGGAACAGACTGTGGAATCTCAGAGGGAAGGTGAGGATGGGTGGGTGGGAAGGGATCAACCAAAGAATTTGTATGCATATATGCGTAACCCTTGGACACAGAAAACAGGATCGTGAAGGCCTGGGGTCGGGGGCAGAGGTGGGCTAGTAGGGGGTCAATGGGGAAAAAGCGGGAACATATGTAATACTTTCAACAATAAAGATTAAAAACATATATTTAAAAAGTATTTTTAATTTTTTTACTCCTACGGGAGGAGATGGGTGACCTGGTGGATTTGGTGGATGCTCCAATGGAACAGTGGAGACCTCAAACATGAGACACATGAACAGAAAACTCACAACGCAAAGCAGAATGAGGCAAGTCCTATAGATATTAATATGGAGAAAAGATGAGGGCTATTTCTACAGAAGTCACAGACAGAAACATCCCATAGAATCTTCCTTCCATCCTCCCTGCTTTGTACAAACCAGAAGGCAGAAAGGAACTCCAGGGCCAGGCTATTTTGTCCTCATCAGACCTATAAATGCTTTATCTGGGCCATGAGTCCCACTTTCCTCGTGCTCTGAATCATCTGAGGGAGCTTTAAAACCTCCCATGCATAGGTCACAGCCCAGACCAATGACATCAGAACCGGCAAAGACTCACACGGGTGATTTCAAGGTGTAGCCACAGCTGAAAAGCATTGCACTAGAAGACTCTGAAGAAGATTCAGCAAAATCGCAGGAGTTCAAACAAGAAGTGAGAAAGGTCATCCCCAAGCACTCACCCACCTCTGAGCAGCTACCAGGAGTGAGTAAATCATCCCCAGATGGGAATTAGCCTGCAGGCAGCCGTCTGCTGGGACATTTGTGGTGTTGGGCCTTCATTTCAGGCTTCCCACACGGGGCCATGTGGCTGGTGGGTGTTTGGGCCTCAGGCAAGTGGACAAGGAGGCCCATCCTTGCTCAGAGTCCAGAAAAAAACAAAGCATCTGGGAGAGAGAATGAGTGGTTCATGCCTGCACATTCCCCGAACCAAGAGAAATCCCATCAGTGAGCTGAGGGGGTGTGATAACCAAGAACAGCCTTTCTGTCCTGCTCTCACTGTGTGCAGACAGCCCACCCCTCCTGTCTAGATCTGCTAACAAGCATCCCTGCCGGCTTCAGGTCCTTCCAAGGCTTTCTGCTCCTGGACCTCACCCCCAGAGCAGCAGACCTTCCTCAGCGCCTCAAAATCACCAACAAGGCAACCTGGGGCTCCTCACTGCCACCCCCCCTCCAGTGGCCTCCCCCATTCTTCAGCCTGCCAACACAATCTCTGACCCAGCACACCCCTCCACTCCAAGGGAGGAAACCATGTCTGTTGACCAGTTTTAGGTTCACAGCAAAACTGAGAGGAAGATACAGAGATTTCCCATATACCATCCTGCCCCCACACATGCACAGCCTCCTCCATTATCAACACCCCCCACTAGAGTGGAGATTTATTACAATTCATAACCTAAATTGACACAACATGACCCAGAGTCCATGGTTTACGTGAGGGTTCACTCCTGTGGTGTATATTCTATGGATCTTGACAAATGTATAATGACATGTATCTCCCATTATAGTATCATACAGAGTAGATTCACTGCCTCCAAAATCCTCTCCTCCACTATTCATTCCTCCCTCCCCACAAGCCCCTAGCAATCACTGCCTCACCATGTGTATTCTTGATTACGTCCTCAAAGCTCCTGGTGCTTTTCGAGACATTCAGAACACATCAGATGCACACAATCAGCCAACAGAAAGAAAACATCTGGAACTGTCTCTGATTAAACTGACCTGGAACACTACCCCTTCCAGCTGTTAGGAATATCACTAGTGGAACAGGCACAGTTAAAACTGAAGACCTAGGGCAGCGGTTCTCAACCTGTGGGCCAAGACCCCTTTGGGGGTCGAACGACCCTTTCACAGGGGTCACCTAAGACCATCGGAAAACACATATATAATTATATATTGTTTTTGTGATTAATCACTATGCTTTAATTATGTCCAATTTGTAACAATGAAAATACATCCTGCATATCAGATATTTACATTACGATTCATAACAGTAGCAAAATTACAGTTATGAAGTAGCAACAAAAATAATTTTAAGATTGGGGGTCACCACAACATGAGGAACTGTATTAAAGGGTCGCAGCATTAGGAAGGTTGAGAACCACTGACGTAGGGAATTATTTAATAATATCAGCAAGTCAAACCTTTATGCTGTTCGAGGATAAGAATGGCCCTTGCCCTCTTGTCATTCATCTCCAGCCTCTACAATTTCCACTTGTAACAAAAAAACTAGGGGTGGGGCGGGGGAAGGGAGAGGCCCTGCAGCTCCCCCTAAGAGGGAAATCAACCCAGTAGCCTCCTACCACGATTCACTAGAAATCTGCTCAAAGTGGGAAGCTGTGGGTGGATGTTTTTAAGAGCATCACAAACTAATTCACAACCACTTTAGGACACTTTTCAAAAGCCATTTCCCTTCCCCTGGGAAGAACAGGATTGCACGCATTTCCTGAGGGGGGTGGGGGGACGGTGCGGGGGACCGACCCTGGCCCCTGGCTCCTCTGGAACCGCGTCATAATAACTTGTGGGCCGACGTCACCTGGGAATCACAGAGGGTAGCTTCTCTCAGAAAAGGAGGCGTCAGGGAAGAGCCCCAGTGGTCCAAAGAGAAAGAAATGGCTGCCCCTGCAGCCCCAGGGCCTTACCTTCTGGATGCAGGGTGTGGAGCGCCCTGCCGAGCGCCCCGCCCAGCGCCCCAGAGCCGCTCCTTCCTGACACTCATGGCTCGGGTCAGAGAGGGACTTTCTATGAAGAGCTCCAGCGGAGGGGTTTGTGCTCACAGCGAGAGCAGAGACGTGACCCTACTTCCTCTACCTAGAGACCGCATCTTCATCTTCACACAGCTGCTGCCTCTTCCTTAAAAAGCATCTTTTCCCTCGATAGCAGGGGGCGCTGTGGGGCCCACCAGCACCACTCCTCCGGGCTTGACTGTTCCACCCACCCCTCGGAGGGGATGGGAATTGAATTGAAAGAAGTTTAACCCAAAGGTACCATCAGTTTGGCTAGAAGAAATAGTGAGGACTTGTTAGTTGGTTGAGCAGCCAAACCCCTAATAGTTACTACCTGTAGTTTCTGTGCTCTATATGTAGCTCAGGTATGCCGGCCTCTACCGGATTTCACTCCTGTTGGCTGCTGACAGCAAACTGAAGTAAGTTCAAGAAAGACTGGACTCCCCTGTTGAAGACACACAAATGCTAGGGCAGTGGTTCTCAACCTTGGCTGCACATTAGAATCACCTGGGAATCTTTTTAAAATCCTGATTTCTGGGCCTCATCCTCCGGAAATTCTGTTTCTTTGTTACTAATGTTGTGGCCCCACCCCATAACAAAGAAACAGAATTTCCGGAGGATGAGGCCCAGAATTCAGGATTTTAAAAAGATTCCCAGGTGATTCTAATGTGCAGCCAAGGTTGAGAGCCACTGTGCTAGGGCCTAGTTATTCAAGGTATGGTCTTGGACCAGCCGCACCTGCGTCTCTTGGGAGTTTGTTAGACCTACAGAATCTCAGATCCCATCCCAGGCCTATTGAATCATAATCTGGAGTTTAACACGATGCCCAGGTGTTTCACATGACCTTTTAAGTTTGAGAAGGACTGCACCGGCAGATGTCCTTGCATCTCAATTATACGTCAGATGGTTCCCATTCTGTGCAAGCATTTTATCTGTACCCCTCTCCGTTTTCACTTTTCATTTTACTTTTTCTCCACACGGTCACAAATGTCAATCAGAACACAGACTGGAACTAGAAAAGGACTTACAATGCCTGCTTTACCAAAGGCCCTTTGGTTAGTATGAGTTTGTCGTCGTGTAATAGGCTTGGGTTTTTGACAATCAGTAGAAGTCTGGATATTGATTACTAAGCATTTCCTCTCAAGGGCTGCGGACTGGTTGCCAGGATTTTCTAATTCCTAAGTGTTCCAAGCTTTGCCTGTGGATTGATGAAGTATGCCCTCTGTGTGTATTTACTACAGTGCTCAGTAGACATAGATCCCACTTTGAGTAATAAAACACAAATTTATTTTTATAGCTTTATTGAGATATAATTGATATATAAAGCCTGCACATTTTCATTGTGTACAATCTGATGAATTTGGACATATGCAAACACACTTGATACCATCACCACACTTAGGTGATAGACATATCCAATACCTCCCAAATTTCCTGTGTCCCTTTGGGTTTTTTGTTTTGTATTTTTAGAAATAAAATTTAACATGAAATGCATGAGATTATACTGTTAATACTGTATAAGCACTATGTTCTACAGCAGATCCTCAGAAAGTACTCATCTAGCGTAAATGAAACGTGATATACATTGAATAACAACTCTCCATTTCCCCCACCCTTAAAACCCCAACAACCACCACCATATTTTCTGCTGCTATGAGTTTTGATTTTAGATACCTCATAAAGTGGAATCATGTAGTATTTGACTGGATTATTTTGCTTAGCACAGTGTCCTATTGGTTCATCCATGTTGTTGCAAATGGCAGGATTTCCTTCTTTTTTTTTAAAGCTGAATAATATTCCATTGAATGTATATACCACATTTTCCTTACAAATTCATGTTTAAAAGCTTTTTGTGCTGTCTTTTCTTAATTAGTTCCTTGCTAGTACACATTTTCCTTACAAATTCATGTTTAAAAGCTTTTTGTGCTGTCTTTTCTTAATTAGTTCTACTTGCTAGTATGCTGTGTTCCATGAAAAGAGGCCACATTCTTCAAGAGTTTGAGGATCATTGCTCTAGTGGCATGAAGCTCCAAGCTCTCTCTTGAGATCCTTAACCAAAAAAAGACATTTGACATATTTCCATTCGGTTGTGAGTTTTTAAAGGGTCAAGTGTTTACTAAGAGTTAAAATAAACAGTGACATTGTTTTACAGAGAAAAAGGGCCTTTGGGAACCTGTTTGTACCTGGGTTACAGTTACACGTTTGTGTAACGTGGTTGAGAGGGGTACAGGATCTTGGCAGGAGGGCAGAAGAAACAGATTGGAAAGAAAATGGCCTGTAATGTTGCTACCTTCAGTCCTGCAGGAAGTTTCCAAAATGCATGTGGTCAAGTCCCAATTACAAGCACCCCAACCAGAGATTGTTTCCATTTTGATCTACATAGTTTTGCATTGCAACTTTGTTCCAACAGTGCTTAGAAACCAAGAATTTAGATAAACTAGACTTGGAGCCAGACATTCAAATGGCTATACTACAAAAATAACCTCCTAAATCACATTAATGTAACAAAGATACAAGCTCTGTTTTGTTTTGTTTGGATCTTGTCCTTTACATTTTCTTCCTCTGTATATGTTTTATATGTTCATAGGTAAGTATAGCACTACATACCAATAATTTCTAAATATATAAAGATGCATATATTATGGGTGCTCCCATGCTCAAAAATATTTTATCTAAGGGTGCACAATAAGAACTGTTTAGAGATCAATGGACTAGATTAATGGTTTCTTGCTGTCTTTTGTCAACAAATGGATCAGAAAAGTTCTTTTATTGCCATTATTTAAAGCCAGCAACATGCTGCCACGTTCTCTAGGCCTGAGTCATCCTTGTTAACATTCACATTTGAGCTTGTTAATTTAACACCAGACTTGGAAAGAAACAACAGGAAATGTGGGTTTCAGAACCACTTAACAATTCTACCTCATGTTCTTCCTTGTCTCTGGGCTGGGATTCATGTCTGGAAAAGCCCCCAAAATCACAGGTTCAACTGCGACTGTCTCCTTATTTCTCAGGAAGCAAACAGGGTTCGCTTGACGTGGCAACACCCTTCTCCAGGCAAAGTGCAAAACCCTAAGAGGCACTGGACGCGCATTGGTGATATGGGGACTCAGCCATGTCTGAGGGCCAGAGAGTTCTAGAGCTAGAAGCTCCCTTAGGGACCTTCGAGTCACATCTACCGTTGTATAAGTGAGGACACTGGAGGCCAAAAATCAGAATGATTCACTCAAGATTCTACAGCTCATTGTGGCACATCTGGGACCGTGACCAAGTCTCTGGACTTCACTTGGGCTCCCGGACTCCCTGATGTGCCCTCAGGGCTGATGTGAGGGAGGGACATGGAGAGTTGTTGGCTTACGATGAGACAAGGCCAGATAATGTCTGGTGCTCAGTGCTCCCAGACAGTGTTTTCACAGAAATGTTAGAGTGCATGCTGGCTCAGTGTGTCTGCGTGGGGTCCATCACAAGGGACCGTGCAGGGCCCCCGCCTGGGAAAGGCTGCTGAGCACAGCCTGCCTCTGCAAGCTCACGTGCTGCTGCTGCAGCCCTGGATGGTGGGCTGGCGACTCCGCTCTCCTGGCCATGCCTCCAGCTCCCGCACACACTGGAGGGACCAGGACACCAAACTCACGGAGCGGGGAATGGAAGCGCAGCGTGGGCAGTGGGTGAGCTACTCACAGCTGTATCCTCGGTGCCTAGAACAGCACCTGGCACATAGGAGGCACTCAGGACATTTCTGTTGCATGAACAGGCCTCACCTGAGAAGGTGGGAGAGGACTAGGTTTTCAGCCCTGATCACACTGAGCCTGGGAGTGGCTACAGAGCTGAGAGCTGAAGTCCAACCCACGGAAGGAGCCGGGAAACATCCCAGGCAGCCTCCTCCTCTCTGCTCTCACCAGCTCGTGGGCTGTGCTATATTCACTGCTGGCCCAGGAGGCCTCCGTGAACACTCATGTTTTTCTTCCAAAGCTGTGAACTAAGTCACTTATTACCCTCCACTGAGCGGGCCCTTCCTCATTGCTCGGTTTCTCTGAGACTCAGTTTCTCTGTGCACGAGGCATAAATGACGTGTGCCGTTCCCACTTACCTCACGAGCTGCTGGGAGGACTAAAGGGCAAATCATGGTCAAGTGCTTCAGACACTAAACCCCCTGCACAGGCGTGTTGGTGAGGAGGGGCCACTCTACTCAATCCTGAGGTAGTAGGTGTTGCCTGTGAGCTTGTTCCACCTCAGCTTCGGGTAGAGGGTGCATGATGGCTTGTCCAGGAGCAAGGCTTTTATTCGCCAGTCTGCATGTACGTGTTTAATCTTAGCTATAAGGCCAGCTGCCATGGGCCTGGCTTCATTTCCCACCCCCACCTGCAGAGTTTGAACCTCAGTGGTTAAAACAAACATGCTGACACTGCTTGGTAAACGGGGTGCGCCCGTGGGTTTGAGTTGGCCAAAGCTGCTTATTTTCTCTGAGGAGTTAAAACGCTCCTCCTCAGACAATGAAGACATCAACTGAATGTACGGAGCTTTGGGAATAGCTTGGTTCTTTCCAGCATCAGCAGGTCTGTCCCTACGCTGCCCCTTCCTCACTCATGTACTTGGACCACAGGTCTCAGCCCAGGGTCCACCCCGCTGTCAGTCAGCAGGGGCGCTGGGTGGTCGGGAGCACACTGACAGGGAGGATGGCGTGGAGGCAGCCTCCTAGAGGCCCCCAAGGACCCCCACTTCCTAGTATTCACACCCTGGGGTGAGCCTCACTTCTAACAAATAGAATATGGCAGAAGCAGTGCCTTTTGCAAGGTGAGGTTATAAGACTGTGGTTTCCATCTTGGATTCTCTCTCTCACTGCGAGCTGACCTATAAAGAGGCTCATGTGTATGGCCAGGAATGAAGCCCTCTACCCATTAGCCCACCAATGACCACCTGAGTCCATTTACAGCAGACCCTCAGCCTCAGCCTTGTCCGGAGATGCCCCAGCCCCAGCCCCAGTGGACGCAACCTCGTGAGCAACGTGAAGCCAGCAGCACCCAGCAAAGCCACGTCCCAGTCCTGACCCCCAGAAACTGAGCTAGTCAACGTTTATTGTTTGAATTCTTAGTTTTAAGTATTTTGCTACCCAGCCAACAGGTAAGGAATATGAATGGAAAGAGATGAAAAAAAAAAGTAGAAGCAGTAGAGTTGGAGAAAATAAAAGAGGGAAAGATAAAAGGGAGTGAAGGAGAGGTGAAGACTGGGTATGTCTGAGCAGGATAGAATGCCACCAACACCCACCGTAGCAGAGGGGTGAGAGCTTGGGCTCCGGCACCAGACGGCCTGCATGTGATCCCGGCTCTGTCACTGTGCTAGTCCCCTTGGGCGCTGTGACAAGGTACCTCACTGGGGGCTTGAACAACAGAAATCCATTGTATCCCAGTTCTGGAGGTGAGGGTGTGAGATCAAGGTGTGGACAGGCTGTGAGGTCCAGTTGGAGAAAATAAAGAAATGAGGGAAGGAGAAAAGGGAGTGAAGGGAGAGATGAAGACTGGGTATGCCTCTCCCCAGCTTCCGGTGTTTTTCTTATGCCTTGTATACTAGTGTATCTGTCTTCATCATCATATGGCTGTTGTCTCTGTGTTCAAATTTCCTTAAAAAAAAAAAAGACCCCAGTCACATTGGATTAAGGCCTACCCTAAAGAGCTTATTTCCAAAAATGGTCGAAGTTGAGGTTAGTACTTCAAGATAAGAATTTGGGGGTGGGACACAATCTACCCATAACAACCACTTATAGTGGTATGGCTGAAAGAAGTCACTTAGCATCTCGCTCCTCAGTTTCCTTATCCATAAAATTGAATATAGTAGTACCGATAGAATAGGATATAATAGGATTGTTAAAAGGATTGAGATAGTTAATATTCAAAGAGTTTAAAATAGTGGCAGGCACATAATGCTGTAGGTGTCTGTAATATGAGTAAGTCAATCTCCTATAATGTGTCTGCCCGTGGTTCTAACACATGGTGGTAGACACAAGGTGGGCTGGGGGCTGTCTTGTCTACAGGGAGTCCTTTGGTGGCCCGGGCCGTGGGTCCTCCCTGCTGTGTCGGGAAATGGCTCTCTCCCTCTCCACCCACATGTAGAATAGAGGGGATGTTGCTGATGAGAGTCAATGAGCTCCTGAAAGCACAGTGGGAGAGTTTAGGGGGTTTCAAAGGATAGAAGATCATTCAGACAAGAAGAGGTACCATAAGCTGTTTGTTCAAAGGATAGAAGATCATTCAGACAAGAAGAGGTACGTACCATAAGCTGTTTAAAGCTGGACCTGGGAAGCTTGGCTAGAGTTCATCCTGGACTCTCTTAGCGGAAGGCAGCGGTGAGCACAGTTAGCCCAGACTTGTTTGGTTAAAAGCACGGAGTTTCTCAGCTGGAGGTGGAGTGGTGGCTCAGTGGCTGTGGCTCTACGCTAGAGAATCACCAAGGGCACCTTTTCACCAGAGATCCTGGTTCAGTTGGCCTGGGCATTAGAAGTTCCCCAGGTGAGTGACTGTGCAGGCAGGCAGGCAAGCCTGCGGGAGAGGCATCTTCCAGACCCTTGCTACTCAAAGTGGGCTCCACGGCCGTGGCACCACCTGCTGATCAGAACCTGCTCCTTAGCCAGATCCCTGGGATTAAGTGAGGGGCCTGGGGTGCAGCACTTGGAGCCTTGGCAGCCGGGGCTCTTCTGCCTGGAGCAGAGCTCAGGCGGGGCCTCTCCTCCAGGCGGTCTCATAACTGAACCAGAGGTGGTGTGAATCCTTCCCTTGCTGGCTCTTGAGACACACATTCACTGCAGGGATTACTGTCTGGGTACAAGAAATTTAATTTTAAGGACTTAACCCTGAGCGGGTAAGCTGTGTGACCAACACCTGAGTGTTCCCGTGTGCGCTGGGAGGGCCAGTCCGTGTGCACTTGTGTGACGACAGCCAGGCTGGGCTTCTGATCCAGCGCCCTGGTGAGCTTTCCTCTATGAGAAACAAACAGCCTGACCAAGCAAGGCCCACGGAAATAGCGAGATCTTGAGACACTCAAGGAAGAAACTATAATTTTAAGCTACAGAAATGCTATAGGGAGGGGAAGAGATGGGCGAGAGGCGGTGAGAGGAGAAGGGTTAGTAAGTTGACCACGAACTGCGTTTTCCTGGCCGACTGTGTCCTTTGGGAAAGAGTCCGATTTGCTGCTGGAAACATGTTGGGAAGATGAGCTCATGCTGAATGCAGTTCCTCTCAGGGGAGGTGGGATGAAAACAAGAGATCTGAGACACGTTCTTGAAAATAAATCAGCTTTGAAACCGGTTTGGAGGAGAATAGCAGATGAAGCCTGCATGTCAGGGACGAAACTCCATGTGTATAAACAGAAGTTTCCAGAGATATTAATCAGAGCACAAGAATAGACTAACTGCAAAAACAAACAAACCAACCCCAGCAGTGTTATAATTGTCCATATCTCTGATTCTATGCCATTTCTCCTGAGAACTAGAACAGAAGAACAGAAAACATGGCTGGTTATACAGGAAGGCCTATGCTTTCTGCAGTTCCCCTATTAATGGGCTGAATAGTCTGGCTTGAGCTATTAAAAAAGAGAACTTTCTCTTAGAGATGTGAAATGAACCCTAGTAATGCTGATGTTCTAAAGTGGTAACTGATTTGATTGAGCCACCGTCAAAATAATTGTCAGTGGCCCTGGTTACCTGATCCAGCAAGGCCCACAGATTTCGTAGTTTAGAATTCAGTGACCTGCACAAAATCGTGAGAAACAATACAGCACAATGGCCTTGGTGTTGGTTCCAGTTGAGTTTGAAAGTCAGCTGACCTGGACTAAATCGCTGAATCTGGACCCATTTGGGCAATAAGGGCACCTTCCTTGTTGGGCTAATGGTTAAATGAGATACTGAGTGAAATGCACTTAGCACAGTATGCAGAACACAGTAAATGGTCAACTTATTGATAATAATAAGGTTCCTCCAGCCCGCCTCTCTCTCTCCCTGTGGTCTTCCCACACCCTAGTCTCCTGCTCAAGGAAATATGTTGACTCCATGCTCCCCACGCTCTCTCACACTGTTCCCACTAATCCTTCTACTCTTCTAGGCTCGCCCGCAGTGCTCCCTCTCTCAGGCAGCCTATCAGGGTAGGGTGCAGATCAGATCTGCCTTCATTTTGTCAGCAAGAATGAAAATCATTTATATAGTAAGTGCTCAAAGATTGTTGGATGAATAAACAAAAGAAAGAAAGAAAACGAATGACAGGGTCCACCTTGAAAGGATGGGCGGGAACTGGTAGGGGGACAGATCAGGAGGGTTTGTGGGGTCTGTGGGCCCTGAGGTCTAATTGCATTGCTGCCAATGGACCCAAATGAAAGGCAAACTCTCCTTGGGTTTCTTGTGTGTGACAAGGAAGCCAACACATTTCTCTACAGCTGTGATACCAAATGAGTTCTGTAGAGTGTTCTTCTGTGTGTCACTTAGAGCTCCCCTCTTAAAGGCTCCTCTCCTCCTCTCAAATCCCTGAACACAGCAGGCCGGATGAACTCCCCGTGGAGCCTGGGCCTTGAGCCTGACCTCTCACTGAGCCACTTTCTGCAGCCTTGAAAACCTGATAAAAGCCCCAGTTGTCCCACAGGTCACAGTCTAAAGCTGCAAGGTCCACTGGGCACACACAAGCCAGCAGTCCTGTACAGCATCTTTGTACAAATAGGTTGGATAAATAAGCACCCTTTTGCCTGAGCCCCGGTGCAGTTCCCACTACTAGCCTCTCAGCTGGAAGCCCTGGCATGGTCGTCCATGCACGCACACGCAGACACACTGATGCACAGACACACATACTCTCCAAAAGAGCACCCCTATTACATAATCTCTTTATGAGATTACACATTCCAGAGACTCAACACAGGTTTTGCAACCCAATGTATTAAAAAATGGAGCTAAGCACAGCTCTTCTTCCTTGGTCTTTCTCCAACTGGAGAGCATGGGCACAGCCAAGCACACCCCGAGAACACAGCTGGCCCAGCCAGATGGCCTGACTTACCTGCGAATCGAACATGTTCTGATTTCAGAACCTTTCTCTATGAAGTAGAGTTGTCATCCTCCTCCTTGGGGCATGAAGGGCCGGGAGGATTTGGGGGCACATGATAGGTACCCCTTTCAGCCATCAAGCTCCTGCCTGCTGTGATTGGGCCTGCTCTTTCCGGAAACGACAATCCTGTAACAGTGCACGAAGGCTTTACTTATACTGTTGGCCCCTAAATGCATTCTAGTCAATGACATATATTCACAAGAGTGTAAGACCAATTTTTACCTGAAAATATTAGAAAAGTTGGGGTGAATTTTAGGGCCACAGGGAGGCTGAGGGAATTTAGTGGGACAGAGGCTCTGGCCTGGTCAATGTGACCTTAACATTTTACCTTTAATGTCCTAATAAGTACTCTGTTTCTATTAGAATCAGTTTTATACTGTACAATGCACAGGTACATTTGCTATGGCAAAATTTTCAGTCATGGTTGGTGATCCCTCTCTTTAATAAATCTTTACAGTTTTCAAAAATGGTTAGGTTACCAAAGTCCTTTGTTCCATAAAATCTTCATTAATAATGTCATTCATGCAGTCACTGAATGATGCCTTGGTGTTGGCATATCTCATAATTAGATCAGGGCTAAGAAAAAACATAGTCAACTAAAGGACCAGACGTCAGGCAGTGTACACTGTACAGGTGTACCTTGGAGATACCACCAGTTCAGTTCCAGCCCCCACAATAAAGTGAATATTGCAATAGAGTGAGTCACATGAATTTTTTGGTTTCCCAGTGCACATAAAAGTTATATTTACACTATACTGCAGTCTATTACACATGCAATAGTGTTATATCTAAAAAACAATGAACATTCCTTAACTTAAAAAATATTTTATTGCTAAAAATTGCTAACCATCGGTGAGTCGTAATCTTTTTGCTGGTGGAAGGTCTCATTAAAAACACAGTATCTGTGAAGTGCAATAACGTGAGGTGTGCCTGTATTTCTTTGGGTCTCACTTATTTCCATGAAGGCCCATGCTCTGTTCACTTAACACTGGCTGTGTGAGACAGTTCATTCTCCATTTCCATAACACACATCAATTAATTTCTCCTCTCTACATACTAATTTTTTTTAAATTTATCTTTATTGTTGAAAGTATTACAGATGTCCCCTTTTTCCCCCATTGACACCCCCCACCCTGGGCCTTCGCTGCACTATTGTCTGTGTCCAGGAATTATGCACATATTCATATAACTTCTTTGGTTACTATTTTTTAAATTAAATCTTTATTGTTGAAAATATTACATATGTCCTGTTTTTTCACCCATTGACCCCTTTCAAGCCCATCCCCATCCCCCACCCTAGGCCTTCACCACCCTATTTTCCATGTCTATGGGTTATGCATATATGCATACAAGTTCTTTAGTTGATCTCTTCACACCCACCCATGTTTTCCCTCTGAGATTCCAAAAGTCTGTTCCATATTTCTATGTCTCAGTATCAATTTTTTTTCATCAGTTTATTTTGTTCATTAGATTTCAAATGTGAGTGAAATCATGTGATATATGTCTTTCTTTGACTGGCTTATTTCACTTAACATAATACTTTCCAGGTCCCTCCATGTTGTCCCAAAGGATAAGATATCCTTTTTTTTTTTTTACTGCTGCATAGTATTCCATGGTATAAATATATCACAACGTTTTTATCCACTCATCTACTGATGGGCACTTGGACTGTTTCCAGATCTTAGCTATTGTAAATTGCTCTGCTATGAACATAGGGGTGCATACATTCTTTCTGATTGGTGTTTCAGGTCTCTTTGGATATTTTCCTAGAAGTGGGATCACTGGGTCAAATGGCAGTTCATATTTAATTTTTTGAGGAAACTCCATACTTTTTTCCACAGTTGCTGCACCTGTCTGCATTCCCACCAGCAGTGTACTAGGGTTCCTTTTTCTCCAATTCTCACCAGCACTTGTCATTTGTTGATTTGTAGATAGTAGCCATTCTGACAGGTGTGAGGTGATACCTCATTGTCATTTTAATTTGCCTCTCTCTGATGATCAGTGACTTTGAGCATTTTTTCATCTGTCTCTTGGCCATCTGTATGTCCACTTTGGAGAGGTGTCTCTTTAGGTCCTTTGCCCATTTTTAAATTTTATTGTTTGTTTTCCTTTCATTAAGTTGTATGAGTTCCTTATATGTTTTGTATATTAACTCTTTATCAGATGTATCATTGCCAAATACGCTCTCCCTTACAGTAGGCTCCCTTTTCATTTTGTTGATGGTTTCCTTTGCTCTGCAAAAGCTTTTTATTTTGATGTAGTCCCATTTGTTTTTTTCCTTAGTTTCCTTTGCCTTAGGAGATGTTTCCGCAAACATATTGCTACAAGAAATGTCTGAGATTTTGCTGCCTATCGTTTCTTCTAAGATTTTTATGCTTTCACAACTTACATTTAAGGTTTTTATCCATTTTGAGTTTATTCTTGTGTATGGTGTAAGTTGGTGTTTTGCATGTACCTGTCCAATTTTCCCAACACCATTTATTGAAGAGACTGTCTTTATTCCATTTTATGTTCTTGCCTCCTTTGTCAAGCCATTAATTGAGCATAATGGCTTGGGTGCATTTCTAGGGTCTCTGTTCTGATCCACTGATCTATCTATATGCCTGTTCTTGTGCCAGTACCAGGCTTTAAAATTTTTTTTATTACAGTGGCTTCGTAGTATAACTTGCTATCTGGTATTGAGATTCTTTTGACTTTGTTCTTCTTTCTCAAGATTGCCATGGCTATTCAGGGTCCTTTTTTTCATATACATTTTGAAGTATTTGTTGTAGATCTGTGAAATATGCTATTGATATTTTAATAGGGATTGCATTGAATCTATAGATTGCTTTGGGTAGTATGGACATTTTACTGATGCTAATTTTACCAAACCATGAACACTGTATATTCATCCACTTGTTTATATCTTCCCTTATCAATTTTTTCAACCTCCTATAGTTTTCCAAGTACAAGTCTTTTACCTCCTTCAATAAGTTTATTCCTAAGTATCTAAATTTTTTTTGTTGCAATGGTAAATAGGATTGTTTTTAGTTTCTCTTTTTGATAATTCATTATTGGTGTATAAAAATGACATAGATTTCTGGCTGTTAATTTTATATCCTGCTACATTGTTGAATTCCTTTATTAACTCTAGTAGTTTTTGGTGGAGCCTTTAGGGTTTTCTATGTACAATATCATGTTATCTGAGAAGAATGGGAATTTTACTTCCTCCTTTTCAATTTGGAGGCCTTTTATTTCTTGTTCTTGTCTGATCACTATGGCTAGGGCTTCCAGTACTATGTTGAATAAGAGTGGTGAAAGCAGGAGATTAAAAATGGTGGGAGAGTAAGTGGATGTTGCACAGACATGCTCTTAGGAACAAACTGGAATTACAACTAAAATACAGAAAAACTTCCTGAATAATCAATGGAAAACTCCCAGGAGAGAACCCTGACACCTGAGGACCAAAAGTGGAGACTGCATAGAAACTGGTAGGAGCGGCAGAGGTGCAAAAGGGCTGGCTGGGCACCCACAGATAGCAACTGAAATTCCAGAGAGTTATCTCAGCTGTGGGGGGTTGCCACTGAGAACTCTGGGATCTAATCCCCAAGCCAGGCCCCCCAGCAGAGAGCATCAAAACTGAGGAGCATACCCACATAACATCTGGCTGTGAAAAGCAGTGGGGCGCTATCCACCAGAGAGGCTGAAAATTCAGGCACCCTCTTAAAGGGCCAATGCACAAAATTCCCTGTGGAGCCACCCACCTTGTGCTCCAGCAAAAGGAGGGTGAAGTGGACTAGAGCTGTGAGGGCAGAAGCCAGGACTGGGATTTGGGGGATAGAGCTCAGAAGGCAGACACCCCAAGTTTCCTGGGCTGAGTTATTCCCTCACGCAGCTGAGGACATCTTTCCCACATAGACATCTGCCTTGCCTGGGAGGGAAGACAGTTGACACACCCTATTGGAAAACACCTTGCCCTGAGGCCACTTAAGAGATTAAAAATAACAAATAGCCTCCAGGCAGAAGCAACTGCCCCAACCTGTTGAAAAAAATCTCACCACACCTGAGAACGATTGCCTAAGGGGCAATTCAAGTCAGAATCCTATCAGTCTGTAGGCAGAGGCAGTCTCTGGAGGCTTTGAGTCTTTGCCTGACCTAATTAGTCAGAAGCAGTCTTGCACTAGAGATTGAGAGGTGTAGAGGATCTACCTAATACATAGTCACAAACCCAAACAGAAAGCCAAAATGAGGAGACAAAGAAACAACCCCCCAAATAAAAGAACTAGAGAATTCTTCAGAAGAAGAGATAAATGAAGCAGAGATAAGAAATTTATCTGAAACAGAGTTCAGAGTGATGATGGTTAAAATGCTCAACAGCATGAAAAAAGATATAATAACTATGAAAAAAAACCAGTCTGAGATAAAGAATGACATAATACAAAAAAAGAACACATTGGAAGGAATACACAGCAGATTAGGGGAAGCTGAGGATGGAATCAGTGAATTAGAAGACAGAGTTGAAAATATCACTCAATCAGATAATCAAAAAGAAAAAACAATTAAAAAACAGGAGGACAGCTTAAGGGAGCTGTGGGACAACATGAAATGTAACAATATTAGAATAGCCGGTGTGCCAGAAGAGGCAGAAAGAGAGCAAGGCATAGAGAAGGTGTTTGAAGAAATAATGGTATAAAATTTCTCTAACCTGGTAAAGGAAAAAGTCACATAAGTTCAGGAGGCACAGAAAACCCCAAACAAGAAAACCCAAACAGGCCCATGCCCAGACACATCATAATTAAAATGCCAAAAATTAAACACAAAGAGAGGATCGTAAAGTCAGAAAGAGAAAACTGTTACCTACAAAGGAGTTCACATAAGGCTGACACCTGATTTCTTATCAGAAACTCTACAGGCCAGAAGGGAATGGCATGAAGTTCTCAAGGTAATTGAAAGCAAGGATCTGAGAGCAAGATTATTATATCCAGCAAGGCTATCATTCAAAATGGTCAAATAAAGAGCTTCCCAGACAAAAAAAGGCTAAAGGAGTTCATCACCCCCAAGCCAGCACTACAAGAAATGCTAAAGGGATTGTTGTAAGGGATTACTAAGAAGAAGAAACAGAGAGAAAAACCTAGCCATACAGAATTAAAATGGCTATGAATAACTACCTCTCAATAATAACCCTAAATGTAAATGAACTAAATGCTTCAATCAAAAGGCATAGGGTAGCTGAATGGATACAAAGACATGACCCAACTATATTCTGCCTACAAGACACCCACCTCAAAACAAAAGACTCACACAGGATGAGAATGAAAGGATGGAAAAAAGTTTCCATGCAAATAGAAAACAAAAAAAAGCTGGAGTAGCAATTCTCATATCTGACAAAATAGACTGTAAATTTAAGGCCACCACAAGAGACAACAAAGGTCACTACATAATACTAAAGGGATTGATCCAACAAGAGGATATAACTCTAGTAAACATATATGCACCCAACATAGGAGAACCTAAATATATTTTTTTAAAATCTTCTAGAGGACTCCCCACCCCCTGTCCTCATCCCTAGGTGCACGATTTTTGTCCAGTTTCTTCCCGCATCTCCCATTCCCCTTTCCCCCCCAAGAATAGTCAGTCCATTCCCTTTCTATGTCCCTGATTCATTATAATCACCAGTTCATTCTGTACATCAGATTATTTATTCACTTGGTTCTTAGATTCACTTGTTGATAGATGCATGTTTGTTGTTCACAATTTGTATCTTTACCTTTTTCTTCTTCCTCTTCTTAAAGGATACCTTTCAGCATTTCGTATAATACTGGTTTAGTGGTGATGAACTCCTTTAGCTTTTCCTTATCTGTGAAGCTCTTTATCTGACCTTCAATTCTGAATGATAGCTTTGCTGGATAAAGTATTCTTGGTTGTAGGTTCTTGGTATTCAGCACTTTGAATATTTCTTGCCATTCCCTTCTGGCCTGCAAAGTTTCTGTTGAGAAATCAGCTGACAGTCGTATGGGTATTCCCTTGTAGGTAATTGAGTCTCTTTCTCTTGCTGCTTTTAAGATTCTCTCTTTGTCTTTTGCTCTTGGCATTTTAATTATGATGTGTCTTGGTGTGGTCCTCTTTGGATTCCTTTTGTTTGGGGTTCTCTGCGCTTCTTGGACCTGTAAGTCCATTTCTTTCACCAGGTGGGGGAAGTTTTCTGCCATTATTTCTTCAAATAGGTTTTCAATATCTTGCTGTCTCTCATCTTCTGGCACCCCTATTATTCTGATATTAGTGCGCTTGAAGCTGTCCCAGAGGCTCCTTACACTATCTTCGTATTTTCGGATTCTTTTTTCATTTTGCTTTTCCGGTTGGGTGTTTTTTGCTTCTTCGCATTTCAAATCTTTGGCTTGATTCTTGCGCTCCTCTGGTCTGCTATTGGGTGTCTGTATAATATTCTTTATTTCAGTCCGTGTATGCTTAATTTCTAGTTGGTTCTTTATCATAGCATCGAGGGTCTCATTAGTTTTCGTGACTCTCTCCTCAAGTTTATTGACAGCTTCTAGCACATTTTTGCAAGCCCTCAAAATTGCGATTTTTAGCTCTATATCCTCTAAAATCTTCTAGAGGACTTTAATGGAGAGATCAACAACAATACAGTCATAGTAGGGGACTTTAATACCCCTCTGATTGCACTGGATAGATCTTCCAGACAAACACTTAACAAGGAAACAGAGACTCTAAAGGACACACTGGATCAGACACATTTAATAGACATTTATAGAACATTTCACCCCAATGCAGCAGAACATATATTCTTCTCAAGTGCACATGGATCATTCACAAAGATACACCACATGATAGGACATAAAACAAGTCTCTACAAGCTCAAGAAGACTGAAATAATATCAAGCATTTTCTCAGATCACAGTGGAATAAAATTAGAAATTAACTACAGTAAAAACACCCAGAAACATTCAAACACATGGAAGCTAAACAGCATGTTATTTAACAATGAATGGGTTACCAACAAAATAAAAAAAATAAATAAAAAATTTCCTGGAAACAAATGAAAATGAACACACAATAACCCAAAATCTTTGGGACACAGCCAAAGCAGTCCTGAGAGGGAAGTTCATAGCACTACAGGCATACCTCAAAAAAACAAGAAAAATCATCAATAAACTATTTAACCCTACAACATAAAGAACTAAAAAGAGAACAACAAGAAAAGCCCAGAGTAAGGAGAAGGAAGGAAATAATAATGATTAGAGCAGAAATAAATGACATAGAGACTGAAAAAATACAAAAAAAATCAATGAAACCAAGAGCTTGTTCTTTGAAAGGACAAACAAAATTGATAAAGCATTTGCCAGACTCATCAAGAAACAGAGAGGGGACCCAAATTAATGAAATCAGAAATGAAGTAGAGGAGTAATCACTGACACCACAGAAATACAAAGGATTGTAAGAAAATACTATGAACAACTATATGCCAACAAGCTGGACAATGTGGATGAAATAGAAAAATTTCTAGAAAAATACAATCTCCCAAAAGTGAATCAGGAAGAATAAAAAAACCTGAATAGGCCAATAACAACTAAGGAAATAGAAGCAGTAATCAAATTCCCACGAAACAAAAGCCCAGGCCCAGATGGCTTCACAGGGGAGTTTTACTAAACATTCAAAGAACTAACACCTATACTCTTCAAACTATTTCAGAAAATCCAAGAGAAAGGAACACTGCCAAGCTCTATTTGTGAGATCAGCATTATCCTAATCCCAAAACCACATAAAGACACTACAAAGAAAGAGAATTATAGGCTAATATCCTTGATGAACATAGATGCTAAAATCCTCAACAAAATATTAGCAAATCACATCCAGCATACACCATGACCAAGTAGGATTTATCCCAGGGATGCAAGGATGGTACAATATCCGCAAATCAATCAACGTGATACATCACATAAACAAATTGAAGGAAAAAAACCACATAGTCATATCAATTGATGCAGAAAAAGCATTTGACAAAATTCAACACCCATTTTTGATAAAAACTCTCAGCAAGGTGGGAATAGAAGGATCATACCTCAACATAATAAAAGCCATATATGACAAACCCACAGCCAACATCATACTCAATGGACAAAAACTAACACCATTTCCCCTAAGAACAGGAACAAGACAGGGATGCCCACTTACACCACTCCTGTTCGACATAGTACTAGAAGTGCTAGCCATAGCGATCAGACAAGAAGAAGAAATAAAAGGCATCCAAATTGATAAAGAAGTAAAACTGTCATTATTCACAGATGACATGGTATTATACATAGAAAACCATAAAAAAGTACATAGACTCCATAAAAAAACTACTAGACTTAATAAATGAATTTGGCAATGTAGCAGGATACAAAATTAACACCCAGAAATCTATGGCTCTTTTATACACCAATAATGAACTCACAGAAAGAGAAACTAAAAGAACAATCCCATTTACCATTGCAGCAAAAAATTAAGATACAGTGGGGCCTTGACTTACGAGTGTCCCGACTAACGAGTTTTTTGAGATACCAGCTGTCTCTCAGCCGATTTTTTGCATTGAGTTGATAGAGTAATTTGAGTTAACGAGCTCCTTAATGAGCTCGGTCTCAGAACGAATTAAACTTGTAAGTCAGGGCCCCACTGTACCTAGAAATAAACTTAACTTAGGAAATAGAAGACCTGTACTTGGAAAACTACAGGATGTTGAAAAAAGAGATAGAGGAAGACATAAACAGATAGAAGAATATACTGTGTTCATGGATTGGTAGAATCAACATCATTAAAAGGACCATACTACCCAAAGCAATCTATAGATTCAATGCAATCCCCATTAAGATACCAACAGAATATTCCACAGACCTAGAACAAACTCTCCAAATTCATATGGAATACAAAAAGACCCCAAATAGCTGCAGCAATCCTGAGAAAGAAGAAAAAAGTTGGAGGGATCACAATACCAGATATAGCCTTTATTATGTTAAGAAATGATCCCTCTACTCCCACTTTGCTGAGAGTTTTTATTAAAAATGGTGTGGGATTTTGCCGCATGCTTTCCCTGTATCTATTGATATGATCATGTGATTTTTCTTTCAATTTGTTTATGTAATGTATCATGTTTATTGATTTGCGAATATTGAACTGGCCTTGCATACCTGGAATAAATTCCACTTGATCATGCTGTATGATCTTTTCAATATATTGCTTAATCTGATTTGCTAATATTTTATTGAGGATTTTAGCATCTATGTTCATCAGGGATATTGGCCTGTAATTCTCTTTCTTTGTAGTGTCTTTATCTGGTTTTGTTTATTATTATTTCTTTTATCCACACTGGAGATATCTTTCCATTGATTTTTGAGAGAGTAGAAGAGAGAGGGAAAGACAAAGAGAAACATTGATGTGAGAGAAACACATGGATTGGTTGCCACCTGCATATGTCCTGACCAGGGTCTGGGCCAGGGAGGAGCCTGCAACCAAGGTACATGCCCTTGACTGAATCTTACCCAGGGCCCTTTGATCAGCAGGCTGATGCTCTATCCACTGAGCAAAACCAGCTAAGGCTGGTTTTGGAATTAGGATAATGCTGGCCTCATTAGAAGATCTTTGAAGTTTTCCTTCCTCTTGGACTTTTTTCAATAGTTTGAGGAGAATAGGTGTTAGTTGTTCTTGGAATATTTGGTATAACTCACGTGAAGCTGCCCGGACCAGGGATTTTGTTTGCTGGGAGTTTTTTTTGTGTGTGTTTGTGTTTTTTTAAATTATGGCTCTATTTTATCAGTTGTTATTGGCCAATTCAAGTTTTCTGAATCTTCCAGATTCAGTTTTGGGAGATTGTATATTTTTTTTTTGGAATTTGTACATTTCATCCACATTGTCCAGCTTGTTGGCATATA
>NW_005368707.1:6558335-6559108 GCF_000412655.1 Myotis brandtii | reverse complement strand
GAACTTTTGGTGTCCGCAGGTCTGTAGCTGTGGTCGCAGGTCTCTGTCCCCAGTGGCTGCAGGGTTCTGGTATGCGTCTGAGATCAGACTGGGTGGTGCTGAGGCCAGGATCCTAGTCTCAAGCAGCTCTGTTTCCCAAGATGGTGTGGTCGCTGTGCCTGTGCTGGCCGCCCAGGAATGTCCGCTAATTGGTTTTTTTTTTATTGCAAAAGTTTTTTTGTTTATTAAAGCATAGTTGACATATATCATTATATTAGTTTCAGGTGTACAACATAGTGATTTGACATTTATATAGATTACAAAGTGATTACCACAATAAGTCTAGTAACCATCTGTCCCTGTACAAAGTTATTATGAATATTATTGACTATACTGCCTATGTTGTACATTACATCCTGTGTCTTACATTTTTTTAAATTAAATCTTTATTGTTCAGATTATTACAGTTGTTCCTCGTTTTTCCCCCCATAGCTCCCCTCCACCCAGTTCCCACCCCACCCTCTGCCCTTACCTCCCTCCCCCACTGTCCTCATCCATAGGTATACGATTTTTGTCCAGTCTCTTCCCACACCCCCCACACCCCTTCCCTCCCACCCCCGAGAATTGTCAGTCCACTCCCTTTCTATGCCCCTGATTCTATTATATTCACCAGTTTACGCTGTTCATCAGATTTTTTATTCACTTGATTTTTAGATTCACTTGTTGATAGATATGTATTTGTTGTTCATAATTTTTATCTTTACCTTTTTCTTCTTCCTCTTCTTAAAGAATAC
>NW_005368707.1:6546157-6556889 GCF_000412655.1 Myotis brandtii | reverse complement strand
TAGTTGTAGAATTTCCACTCAGCCAGCCTTCCTGTGGTTCTGGATGATGTCCGTTTTGTCTTTTAGTTGTATTTTTGAAGTAGTTGTTTGAGGCAGCAATTTCCGGTGTTTACCTATGCCGCCATCTTGGTTTCTCCAGCATATAATTGTTTATAGTATTTTCTTACAATCCTTTGTATTTCTGTGGTGTCAGTTGTTACTTCACAGCTTTTGTTTCTGATTTTATTTATTTGGGTCCTCTCTCTTTGTTTCTTGATGATCCTGGCTAAAGGTCCATCAATCTTGTTTATCTTTTCAAAGAACCAGCTCTTGGTTTCATTGATTTTTTTGGTATTGCTTTTTCAGTCTCTATGTAATTTATTTCTGCTCTAATCTTTTTTATTTACTTCCTTCTACTCACTCTGGAATTTTCTCGTTGTTCTCTTTCTAATATTTTAAGTTTTAGGGTTAAATAGTTTATTATTATTATTATTATTATTATTATTATTATTATTTGAGGTAGGCCTGTACTGATAGAATTTATTTCTCAGGACTATGTCCCATAGATTTTGAGCAGTTGTTATAGGAAGTTTTTTATTTCTTTCTTGATCTCATGTGTAAACTACTCATTGTTTACTAACATGCTATTTAGCCTTCATTTGTTTGAATGTTTTCAAGTATTTTTACTGTAGTTGATTTCTAATTTCATACCATAGTGGTCTGAGAAGATGCTTGATATGATTTTAATGTTCTTGTACTTCTAGAGATTTTTTTGTGTGTCCTAACATGTGGTCTGTCTTTGAGAATGACCCATGTACACTTGAGAAGAATGTCTATTCTGCAGCTTTGGAGTGAAATGGTCTATAAATGTCAATTAAATCCATTTGATTCAGTGTGCCATTTAGAGTATCTGTTTCCTTGTTAGTTCTTTGTCTGGAACATCTATCCAATGAAGTCACCGAGGTGTTAAAGTCACCTAATGTGACTGTATGGCTGTTGATCTCTTCCTTAAAGTATATTTAGATTGCTCCTGTACTGGGTGCATATATGTTTACAGGGTTTTATTCTCTTTTTGGATTGATCCCTTATGTAGTGACCTTTATTGTCTCTTGTGATGGCCTTCATTTTGAATTCTATTTTGTCAGATATTAGTATTGCTAATCCAGGTTTTTTTTTCATTTCCATTTACATGGAAAATTTTTCCCTTCACTTTCATCCTGTGTGAGTCTTTTGTTCTGAGGTGCATTTCTTATAGACAGCATATGATTGGTTCATGTTTTTGTATTCATTCAGCTACCATATGTCTTTTGATTGGAGTATTTAATCCATTTACATTTAAAGTTATGGATAGGTACTTATATATTGCCATTTTAATTCTTTATGCCTATCTCTCTCTCTATTTCTTCTTCTCATTACAGCAGTCTCTTTAGTATTTCTTGCAGTGCAAGTTTGGTGGTGATAAACTCCTTTAACCTTTTTTTTTTTCGCTTGGAAGCTCTTTATTTCATCATCTATTTTCATGATAGCCTTGCTGGATATAGTAATTTTGGTTTCAGATCCTTGCTTTTCATTACCTTGAATAAATACTTCATGCCATTCTCCTCTGGCCTGTAGAGTTTCTGATGAAAAATCAGGTGATAGCCTTATTGGAGTTTCTTTGTAGGTAACACATTGCTTTTCTCTTTCTGCCTTTAAGATTCTCTCTTTGTGTTTAATTTTTGGCATTTTAATTATGATATGTCTGGGTGTCAGCCTATTTGGGTTCTTTTTCTTGCTTGGGACTCTCTGTGCCTCCTGAACTTGTGTGACATTTTCCTTCACCATTATTTCTTCAGAAATTCTGTCCCTTGCTCACTTTTTTCTACTACTGGCACACCTATTATGCGGATATTATTACGTTTCATGTTGTCCCACAGTTCCCTTAAGCTGTCCTCCTGTTTTTTAATTGTTTCTTTCTTTTTGGTTTTCTGGTTGAGTGATGTTTTTCCCTACCTTTTCTTCTAATTCACTGATACAGTCCTCAGCTTACTCTTATCTGCTGTGTATTCCTTCCACTGTATTCTTTATTAGTGCCATGTCATTCTTCATAGTTACTATATATTTTTTTTCATGCTGTTGAGCCCCTTTGCCATCATTATTTTGAACTCTATGTCTGATAAATTTCTTATCTCCATTTCATTTAGCTCTTCTTCTGGAGAATTCTCTTGTTCTTTCATTGGGGTTTATTTTTTTATCTCCCCATTTTGTTTGAGTTTGTGTCTGTGTATTGAGTAGATCTGCTAGTGCAGGACAATGTCAGACACTGTTTGTGACTGGTCTTGAGTATTGTTTTTAAGCTATCAGCAATCCATCTCTGCTGGGGCTAGGTGCTTTTGGAAAATACTGAGATGTGCACCAGGGTCTGCTTTTCCTAGCCCTGATCCCAAAAGGAGATCAGGCAAAGATTCAAAGCCTCTAGAGATCCTCCTCTGCCCGCAGTTTGATTGTTATCAGTCTTGGTTAGCCTCAGGTTATTAACCACAGATTAGGGCAAGAGATCTTCCAACAGGGTGGGTCAACTGCCTTTCTGCCCAGGTAAAAAGCACCTGGATAGTAAATTCATGAAGGAAAAAGATCTCCTCCGAAGTGTGAGGGAATGACTCAGCACAAGAAACTGGGGTGGCCCCTTCAAGCTCCAACCCCAGAGCTCCCAACCTTAGACTCTCCTCACACAGCTCTGCCCTCCCTCTACCAGAGCCCAGGTGAGTGGCTGCACACAAAATTTTATGGGTTGGCCCTTTAAGAGAGTGCCTGTATTTCCAGATGCCTCTCACTGGCAGACTGCTTCTTTTCACAGCCAATTGTTATGTGAGCACCTTTCTCAGTTCTGGTGCTCTCTGCTGGGGGGCCTAGCTTGGGGTTTAGTCCCCAGAGTTTTCAGTGAGAACCCCCCACAGCTGAGGTATCTCCCTGGGACTTCAGCTGCTGTCTGTGGGAGCCTGGCCAGCCCTTTCTCACCTCTGCACTTTCTACCAATCTCTATGAGGTCCCTGCTTTTTGTCCTTGGTTATCAGGGTTCTCTCCAGCTAGTCCTCAGTTGATTTTTCAGGGTGATTCTTCTGTAGTTAGTTGTATTTCCAGCTTGTTCCTGGGAGTGTGTCAGTGTAGCTTCCACTTACTCCATTGCCATTTTGGAATCCTTTGGTTACTATTTTGATTGAGGGAATTGTCTGGACATCAGGCTCAATCCCCTCAATATATATGATGACCTAGGAACAACCCTCCCCCCCAAAAAAACCCCCACAAAATATATAGCAGCCAGCCTTATACTCAAAAAGGAACCTTTTTCTGGGCATGGAGAACTCCAAGGCTGTGTTGAGAACATGGACATGTGTGTGCCCTCTCAACGCCACTCACAGCGGGCTTCCTGGAATTAGCCTTGGCTTTTCCTCCAAACAAATGACGACCATCTAGTTAGTGTGATTTGAGTTTCTGGGCTCACTGCAGCCACCTTCTGCAGCAGCAAGGAAAAGGGGGAGCTTTCCTGTCTAGCAAGGTGTTCAACTGGGCACCCTCCACATACCCCAAAGCCAAGATATGCCCACCCCTCCATGGCACTTCTTGCTCATTGGACCAGTGATGTGAAATATTTAGGGGACCTCATTTGTTTCTGGGGGCTCAATTCAAAACTTTCTTTCAAATCCAAAATTCAGAGAGAAGAGGAAAGGAGAGCTGTTGGGACACCCACCTCCTGCTCCTTATGGAGGAAACAAACCACATACATCTGAAGGTGATTAAACTGTCTTTATTGGAGGAAAACAAGAAGCCATCAGTCTCATTATCATTATGACAGAAATCTTGATATGTGTACATGATTGTCAAGGCAGAACATCATTTGCTACATTGCCCATTCACAATTTTGCAGAGCCGCAAACCTATGAGGGCTAAACTTCTTGCAGAGTTTATTACATGCATGGAATAAATGCACAGTTTCCCTTCTTTTGGACAAGGATGTTTTCATGGGAAAATGGAACCAGTTGCAGGCCTGGTAATAATAGACATGGGGACATTCCTTTTGGAAAACATGCTCAGTGCTGAGAGAGCTGCAAGAAGGGCGTGTGTAATGACTAAAGCCAATTGAAAAATTGTCCCAAATTCGATTCTGGACAGAATGTACATGTTATGTTTTCCAACCTGAGCGTGGGACTGAGATAAATGCTCTCTGAAACATGTGGCCCCGCCTTTGAAAACTAACCATTTCTGTTGCCATTTGGACAGCATTTCACTCCATTCTGAGGCCAAATGCCCTGGGAAGGAGAGTACAAACCTCCCTCTCTGTCTCTGTCTCTCTCTCCCCCATCCTCTGTCCCAGCACCCAGTTCCCCAAAGTGCAGGCCTGCCATGAGGGCCAGGAACCTGTCTGTCCAGGTTAAAGTTTTCCTTTGAGAAGTAATTTATCTGGTGTTTGGGGCTTTTGAGCTCCTGGTGACATCTTACCGCTGTGACTGAAACCTCAAACACTCCTCTTGTTTTCTTTTTTCCTGTCCATAAGAAAATAAAATCACCTCTAACTAAAATAATTCAGTAAATAAGCAGAATACATAATCATCGTAGAAGTTCCCTGGAGACCAAAGGGTTAAAAACAGATATAGCAAATGCAGAAGCGGCTTTAGTACAAAGAATGAATGCAACAGTTTGTCCCTTTGGTGTAGAAAGATACAAATAAGCCATTCCACGCTTTGTCCACAAAGTCAGACGTGGCAGCCTCATGCTGTGGGTTTGGCTGCCAAATGCACAGCCTTTGGGTTAGTAGAAGTGGGGCCCCAGAGCCCCAAGCTGAGCTGCTCCCGCTGCAGGTGGTGGGCCAGGCCTTGGCTGGCATGCAGGGCCGTCCTCACAGTGGGGCGAGGCCACTGTGCCCACTCCTGGTGGCAGATCATGAGGCACGGGGACCACAATGAAGGTTTGGGCCGGAAGGGGCTGTGGGCCACTACCTTCCTCTTTCTCCTCCCTGTCTGCTGTTCACAGTAGCGAACTCATCTACAGACTAGTTTTCTTGCATGTTCAGGAAATAAGTGTCCCTCCTTTTAGGAATCTGTTTGCCCTGTTCACCATTTCTATCTTAACATTTTCAATTCTGAAAACCAAAGGATTGGAACACATTTTTTGGCAAATGTCAGGTACACTTGAAGCTCCCAAGTAGGATCAGGTGCCCCCAAAAGCATGGTGGGTTCCTACACATTTATTTTGGAGACAAACTAGACAGTGTTTGGTCTGGAATGTGTTGAGGAAAAGGCAAACTGCGAGTGTGAGCAGACAGAACGGGGCGTGGCATTGCTTCGGGGACGTGCAGAGGCTCCGTGCACTGGTTATCAGAGGACCTTGGTTTCGTTTGCCAGAAGTGACTGTGCGGCCCTGGGAAAGAGTGCGTCTCATTTCTCTTCGGGGAAGCGGAGGAGCTGCCCTTTGCCAGCTCTTGCTTCCCTTTCTCATTTCCAAAGGAACCCCGCAGTGCGCTGTGAAGTCCCATAAAGTAGGGCGGTTGCTGGCAAGATCGCAAAGGCGTGGCCCAGCGCTCCTGTCTCCAGCCCTGGAGCGATGACGATGGTTCTGTATGGCTTCCCTAGTGTGAAATCGGTAGTGGTCAAGGCTTAGGTGGGTAACAGAGCCATAGTGCAAAGCCTTAACAATACTGAGTTGTCTCCACTGGGACACGGTTTTTCCTTTCTGTTCAAAACTGCTCATGAAATGTCAAACCTCACGAACCCCAGTGGGTTAATCAGATTGAGCTGCTACTCCTGAGAGAGAGGGTCAGCCTCCTTTCAGGAGGGTCCCTTGGGCTTTCTTTCTTTGTCTCTGGTGTCCTTGGCCTTCATTCTAAAGGGGAGTCCCCCTCTCCCTCCCACAATCCATCCAGGACCTGCTGGACACCAAGGTAGACAAGTGAACAGGATGGGATTAGTGCTGGACAGGTAAACTGAGTCTAATCCCTTCCATCAGATGGCTCATCCTTCCTAAGTGCCAGCGCCTGGACTATTGGGCCGAAGGTGTCTTCTTTTGCTCCAAGCCGGACTGCCTAGTTCCTAGGACACTACGTTAAGAGCTCCTGGAGAGTGGGATCCTGTCAAAGGTCAAGCCCGTGTGTGTGTGTGTGTGTGTGTGTGTGTGTGTGTGTGTGTGCGCTGCTCCATTCTTGGGGTGAGATTTCAGAAGTGACTGGAACCACTGCCATAGTCAAGAACGCAGAGCCATGCCTGCCCTTAGGGCACGCTGCATAGTTTTCTTTAAGGGAACATGAAGGGGACAATCCTTTCTATTCTCCTGCGGAGCCAAGGGCAGCAGGAGGTGGTGAAACTGCCATGAGCAGCCCTGGCACTGCTATTGCTCCATCTGGCATCTTTTCTCAAGAGCGTTTGTGGTTTGTGCGCACTTCATGTGGGTAGGCCCTGCCCCTCTCAGCTCCAGCTGCCTCTGCCTCATGCCAACCCGACGCCCAGCCCTGTGTGCTCGCTGAGGGAGCACAGTGAGCAGTCCGGACCCCAGAGACCTGGTTAGGAGGGATACGCTGCAGGTCTGCCTGTGACCTGCGAGTGAGCAGGTGCTCGCTGTTTCAGGCACATGCTAGCTTCTCTATGGTCTCAACAGTGAGATGAAGGCCAGGAAAGCGAGGGAGGCACAGACAGGCAGTTAAGGGAAAAATCACTCAAGGACACTATTTCAAATGTAATGTTCAGGTGAGAAGAAATCCACTTGCTCTAAGAAGGTGAGGAGACCAAATGGAAGGCAGCCTGTGATGGGGCCAGAGGTCCACCCTTAGCCTCACCACACACACTGGCTCCCGGGCGAGTACCAGCCAGTGCACATAGGAAATGCTCAGCTACTCTTGGTGAAATCTGACTCTGCCACCTACTCGGCAGGTCTTAACAAAAGGCACATTCCGGGTTCTCTTCCTGTGTTGTGACGAAGCATAAACAATCCCAAATACAGCTGAAGAACCGCTAGCCTTTGGCCACTCAGGCTCTCTCAAAAGACCAATAGTTCTTCCACATGGTAGTTACTTTCTCCTCTTCATAAAACAACAGGAAATTACCCAAGTCTGGTGGCATTGAGACAGTACGGACTTGCCTGATGTCAAGGTCAAGCTTTGGGCTAAAACCAGTCCCCGTCCCCTGCACTGTATTGACTGAGACCTGACTATTACAGGCCAGCGTGGCCGAGAGCTGACCCAAACCACAGGAGGACAGCTGCAGCAGGGCCCATCTTTCAGCTGCTCCACACTTCTCAGGTAAGACATACTTTCAAGCTAATTGAATACACATGCACCCCACACATTAGCTCCAGAAAACAATGTAATCACCAATAACAGAATTTGCTTTCTAAGTGCCAGCGCCAGGCCTGTTTAACCAAAATTGTCTTCTTTTGCTCCAAGCCTGACTGCTCAGTTCCTAGGACACTACGCTATGAGCCGGCATGGCGTGGAGGGTGCCAGACCTGCAGGGGACAGTGGACACAAGGATTCAAAACTTTAGGCAAATTTTCACTCCCTATGATGCTGATTGTTTTCTTACACTGTAGAAACTTAAATGTTCCATTACGCTTATTAATAAGCAACATCCTACCAAGCCTCCTGGAGAGATGCCTCCGTTTCCTCAGATTCTCTTTACAAGACTCATGCTATCGCCCTTCTGAAGGTGAGGACTCACAGTGCTAACTGGCAACAACTTGGGCAAATGCATCAATTTGGGTGGCTGCATATCTCACTCAGTTGACACTTATTTCTTAACTGGCTCTGTTGTCATTTTGTTGTTTTCCAGGCTTTTTACAGATTTTGAAGAGTGATAGTCTGATTTTACTCTGGTTGCATGTGTGACAGATGCCAAATGGGATTCCTGCCCAGGGGCTGAGTGCCTATGAGGTATATGAAAACAGGGTAGACCAGCTGCCTGTCTTTCCAGCTGCTCTTATGCATACCTGCTCTGCCATCCTAAAGGAGGCAGAATGGAGCTCTAAATCGAATACTGTGTGTGTGCGTGCGTGCGTGCGTGCATGCGTGCGTGCATGTGTGTGTGTGTGTGTCTGTGTGTGTGTGTGTGTTGGGGAGGCTATTGCTAAACATTTGGCCTGGACATAGGCAAGGTTGTGGAAGTGATGAAGATGGTTTGACCAACAGGACCTGCCAAGTCTGGCCAATAGCAGGAGCAGAGCTTGAGGACAACAGCTAGGAAAGTCGTTGGACCATCAGCAGACCTACAGGGACACACGATGAGCTTAAGCTGTCTGTGCAGAATGCAGACTCATGGCGTTGCCTGACCATCGAGGGAGGGCTTTTGCAAAGCTGGCATTTGGAGCCACCTGCTTGCCTCTACAAGACAGCATCCTTGAAGTCTCCTTGAAAAGCGGTTTGCCCTGGATTTCACCCTGTGCTTGCTTTATCTTGCACACCCGTCCACCACGTGGGTGAATGACATGGCCCAGTTTGCCAGGGTCATTGCCAGTTATAGCTCTGCAAGTCCTACACCCTGGGAAATCCTTCAGTCCCCCACCCCCATCACAGGTCTTTGGTTTTCAGACAGCCCTGGTCAGAGGGACAGCTTCAGTGCCAGCTGAGCCTGGCTGGACCGTCTCTGGCCATCACTGCAGCTGTGTCCTGCTTGCTTGGCAGTTCACCTCTCTTTACCACCCCAGATAAATTCTTTTCCAAAGCCACTGCCCTCCCCTCCTCCAGGTAATATTCATAAAGAACAGGGTAAAAATGTGCGAAACAACTTATGTGAGTTGGAGGTCATTGTAAGTGTAAGATTAGAAATGCATTTTTTTAAAAAAGAGAGAAAGAGCGATTAGTTTGAAAACTGCATAGCTGAGAGCAGAGCTTCCAGGCATTACCCCCATGAGAAATGAGAGCAGCGTGGAAAGTTCACTTTAAACAAAATGGCATCTTGTTCCTTTTGTGAGAAAGGTCCTTAACCATCTGCTGGGTGGGCATCTCCTTCACAGCAAGTCTCGCCTCTAAAGTTTCAGTCTCAGGGGAGCAGCCTTCTTACTGTCTGAGCGCTGGGGGCACGAGGCCACTAGTGTCTCTGGTTGGCGGGGGTTTGCTGGAGGAGCCGCCAGGAAAGGGATCTGCAGGGCCTTCCCCAAGTGGCCGGAGAAGCCAGCCCCGCGGCGCTGCTCAGCTGTCCAGGGAAGGACAGAGAGAAGGAGGAGAAGTAAAGTGCACTCTTCACTTTGGAGACAGATTCTTGATCCTCTTCTTATAAATTTTAAAAATCCCTTGAAATTCGCCTTGGAGGGGAAAAAAAATCTCCTAATGGTTAACATAAAACTTCACTACCAACAAGCAAACGATATAGGTCATGTAACTAAGTATAGATTGCAAGGACATATATCTTAAAAGGAAAAAAAACCCTAATGCACAATATTTACCAATACTTAAATAATCCAGTTGAAACCTTTTATGTCATTAATGAAAAATACAACATAGACGGTTACCTATAGTGAGAAGAGCAGAAATGATGAAAGTTGGGGAGAGGACAAAGAGAGTCCATCCATTAGAGCTTTGCAAGATTCATATATACAGCACCAGGTCCTGTTAAATCAGCTCCCTTGAGTCAGTACAGTTTGTGAGAAATGAACACTTCAGAATTGCAGTATAAAATATGGCCATAAAAAACTTCTGTCTTCCAGTCCTGTGCAGGTAGGCGCACCATGCAAGGTGGGGTCACTCTGGGGTGGCTGGTGGCACTGGTGGCCCTGGGGACCCCTTCCCTGGCTCTGCCCGAGGCCTCGCCCCTGGGCCCCACATCCAGAGCCAGTCACTTGCTTCCAGAGTGCACAGTCGTCACAGTGGTGGGCCTCGGTCTCCGCTCGGCTCCCACTCCAGGGACCCCTGATGAAGAGGAAATGAAACTACAGAGCGTGGAGGGTGCCAGACCTGCAGGGGACAGTGGACACAAGGATTCAAACTTCAGAAGGAAATACTCCCCCTTCTTATGGCAAGGGTTTGTGCAGGGGCCAAACTTCTCCACACTGGACCCTAAACGTTTACCTGTCCATAGGAAAGCAATTGCAATGTGTTCAGAATGCTTACTTTCTAGACCCAACTCTTCCCTCCTTTTTTCATTATACTTACAACTGCTTTGTATTTGAATACCACATGGGGTAGCCACCACAATCCGATAGGTTCCAGAATGAGCACTTACTATGTACTAGGTATCAAACTAGGTGCTGAATAAACACTGTCATTATGAGAACAACACTTCATGAAGTTGTTATTTTAAGAACGAAGAGAGAATGTGATGCCCCTATGACCCCTGCTTGTGTGTGGTCTGCACTCTTGGCTAAGAAGCACCTGGACAGAGAGCACACCGAGAGGGGCTGTTGCCTATCCCGTGTGAGCTCAGCAGCCCTGGCCTGAACTTGGCCCTCACAGGCCACAGTCAAATGCGTCCCAAGCAGAAGTGTTGCACCGGGAGGTCTGGATGTGGATGAATCCACTGAGCTAAGCTCCAGTAGTGTCCCCCCATGGACTTTGCAGGCTTGGAAGATCCATAAAATAAATGATTCTGATGGCTTCACTGTCAGAGCTGTTGCATAAATATTCAAAGAAATGACCTACTGTGGGTTTCCTTTGACCAGAGGGTGGAGAGGAACTATGCTGACTTGGAAACGTGGGTCTAGGGGAGTGTGCAATTGGGTTGGGGGACTCATGGAGATTTTTCATTTTTAATATATTTTTAATTGTTGATAGTATTACAGATTTCTCCCATCCCCCCTT
>NW_005368707.1:6523125-6546119 GCF_000412655.1 Myotis brandtii | reverse complement strand
ACTACCCTATTGCCCGTGTCCATGGGCTATGCACATAAGTATATACATTCTTTGGTTTATCTTCATGGAGATTTCTTGGAAAAACTGAAGGGCTGGAATTCCTGAATGAGATGGAAGGATTATTTAGTGATGAAGCAAATCTTTTTCTAAGGGAAATGAGAAGAACTGTGATGCCCAGAATGAAACCAAACTGACTGAAGGGTGCTCTGTAGCTAGGAAGTGAGGGCTGATGGGGAAGATCAAGGCAACTGCTCAAAGTGGAGAGGAGCCACTGGAATGGCCAGATGTGAGATTAAGATAAATATATGGGGGGGGGATGGGAGAGAGAAATAGGGGAGTGTAAGTGCATCCTCAGTGACATAACGTCCCATGCCAAGATGAAGGACAAGGAAATATGATTACTATTACTTTGATTGTAAGGCCAATGAATTTTATATAAATCAGCTCCAATTATCATCATCCTCATCAAAAAATAGCTGAAAAGTCAGTGAGAGCAGGCTGCCAGGAATCTCTGCCATCCCTTCCTCAACCCTTAACAGTGACTCAAAGACAAGCAAATCAGAGGGCAAGGAGATAGAGCAGAAAGTGTCTGGGCTTTTGTCCAGACAGACATGAACTTGAAACAGATTCATCATCTATAAATAAAAATATCAGTGCCTAGGGTTGTGTGTATATTAAATAGTGCATTTTCATAATGTAAATTGGTGCAGCCACTATAAAAACAGTATGAAGTTCCTCAAATATATAAAAATAGAGTACCACTCATAATGTAAATTGGTGCAGCCACTATAAAAACAGTACGGAAGTTCCTCAAATAAATAAAAATAGAGTACCACATGGCCCAGCAATCCCTCTTCTGGGTATCTACATGAAAAAATTGAAAACACTTATTTGTAAGGACATATGTATCACTATGTTCACTGCAGCATTATACACAATGGCCAAGGCATAGAAACAACCTAAGTGTCCTTCAATAGATGATTATATAAAGAAAATGTGGTACATATACACAATGGAATACTGCTAGGCCACAAAAAATATGAATTACTGCCACATGACATACTGCTAAATAAAATAAGTCAGGCAGAAAAGGCCAAGAACCTTGTGATTTCACTCATGTGTGGGATATAAAACAGAAAGCAACAAACAAACACCCCCCCACCCCCACACACAAACTCATAGACACAGATACAGTCTGATGGCTACCAGAAGGAAAGGGAGATGAGGATGAGGAGGATAAAGGAAGTCAAATACAAGGTGAAAGAAGGAGACTAGGCTTCGAGTGGTGAGCACACAATAGCAAATACAGATGTCATAATATAAAGATGTTCACTTGAAACTTGTATAATGCTATTAACCAATGTCACCCCAATAAATGTGATAAAAGAGAAAATATTTTAAAATATTAAATCATGTCCTAGGATTGTTGGGAGTATTAAATGGGGAAAATTATTGAAAGTGCCTAACATACAGCAGGCACTCAGCAAATGACAGCGCCCTCCTCTCTACCCCAGATCTCCAGTTGAAAAGCTGTTTTTGCTCCATACTCACAATCATTTTGGCCGGCCAAGCTGAGGCTGCCTGCATTTGAACTGTCCAGGCTGCTGCCAAGATGGAGTCTTCTCATATGCCTCACAACGGCGGTGGCATTAAACGCTTGCTGAAATTGAAGAAAGGACAAAAGCAGGCAAAATAATTCCAGTTAATGAAAAAGATGCAGACTGCCTCCTAATATTTTTCCTGTCACTCGAAGCATTTCAAATTTCTAAAAATGTTCTCGTGATACTCTAGAAAGAAAATTTACATTGCCCCTTCTTCCAAAAGTATACCAATGGATTTGACCCCTCTCCCAATCAAAATATATTTTGGAGAAAAAAACATTTTTCTTCTCACATAATAGACATACAGAATAAACGTAAACTAGTTCTCTCTATAATCTAAGAGAAGTGAAATTAGAAAACATGACATTTTAAAATAATTTTAATTTTCCTATTACTGGTGATTCTGTACTAAAGTATAGTAGCCTCGGAATAAAGGAGGTAGGTGGAACTGATTTTGTTTCTGTATGGCCCCTCACTGCTGGCACTTAAGGACCCGAGTTGATTAGAACACTGGTTTACCGAGGTAACCGGTTGATGGTCACAAAGCCCCAATAATTTACATTCATCACATTTTTATCAGAAAGGATGGATGGGTTCAACTCAGATTTCCTGTTCGTCTCCCTGTAATGTCACTTTAAGTCCCAGCCAGGTGAAGAAAGCAAAACCACGTTAAGGCACAGCACGTGAGTTGGAGCTGGCGCTACTGCCATTTTTGACTCACAGAGGGGAAATTTTAAATCTCAGACTTCATTCCTCTCACACCATGATAGTCCCTTCAAGTCTTCATTATTATTGGTTAAAATTAGCAAAATTATTTGGGTGAGGGTCTGGGGGCTTTTCATCAAACGCAGTGACAGTGACCCTTAGAAAGAAAAAATGCTCAAACTGCAAGGTAAGTGAGTGGTTAGACTCACTGGGAGTCTGATCAACACAGGACTTACTCTCCATTTGCTCTTGGCGAAGTTCTTCCGGATCTGGGCACTGACGGACTCGTGGATGTTCTTGTTGAGGGCCGTGTCCCCTGCGATCCTGAAACACAGGCAAAGATGCTTCTTCTGAAGAGGCTCTTGGGGGGCTCTGGCACGGGCGGACCCTGCTTTCCTGGAAGCCTCATCCTGACCTTTTCCGGAGGGTGCTGGCTTGGCCCCGCCCTCCCAGGCTGCTCTTGTCTGTGCACAGATCACAGGCACTCCAAGGTCTGTCGATTTCTACTCCAAGTCCTGTCAACTTCCACACACTGCAACCTCTCCAGGGAGGGTCAGCACCTTCATGGTTGACCTCTGCCTGACTCACTTTTTCCTTTTTTGACCCCCATTCCTGCGGCATCCACAATGACAACACATCCTGACCTCAGTTTCCATCCCTTTCCCCCTTTCTTCTCCCTCCCCCCACCTCTACGCCAGTTTTCTACCTGCAGCTTCGCCTCCACCATCTCAAATGTGTTCCCTGCCTGGTCTGACCACCAGAACCCTCCCGGGCCTTCTTCCCAGCCTCCTCCTGCCTGAGGCCCCTCTCTGCCTGCTCTGGGCCCTCCTTCCCGTGGACCAGCTCACACCTGCGGCCCACAGCTCCCTTCTGGTTCCATCCTCACTGAGCTGAGCTCTGCAGCATCTGCTCACCTACAAGCACCCTGGGCACCCAGCCCCCTCTCTGTGCTCAGGGTGAGGGCCTAACCCTAGCTCAGCTCTGCTTGGCACCCCTACTCCTGAATTTCCCAGATAAGCCCTCATAAATGCCAGGACACATCCACTTTACAGTCAGCTGGGTCCTTGGTGTTACTGGGCACTAGTTCTTGCTTGTCCCTTAGTCTTCTATTAGCAACGAAGAAGGTAGGTTTGCTCTTTACCTCCTGTCCTTAGAGTTCCCCTCAGCCTATGATTTCCTCCCTCTGCCCCCACCCCATATTATACCCCCCTCTCTCCTCTTCTCTCTTCCCTGACAGCCTCTCTGGTCTTAGTCATCACCCGCAGGTCACTCCTAGCCCATTCCTCTCCCACACATCCCTTCCCTCCCTCACACCACCCTCCCTCCACATTCACCGCTGGCCTCTCCCCGGGAGAGAGGAAGCTGTATTTTGCGCTTAGTCCTGTGGGCTTGGAACCTTCCATCTTATCAGCAAACCAAGACATTCTAGGTTCATCTTTGATGCCTAAAAAATAATTTCTTGCATCTTGGAGAACTTAAAGGGCAGACAGGTGATGGGGACACTGAGCATCCTTTCTGGCTGGAAGGTTTGTGAGGAAACCTGTCGCTCCCAGCCCCAAAGGGTCCTGGACACTAAACAGCCCGGATGTCAGACTATTAAGTCCACATGTTTTGGGAAATGAAAGGAAGACGCTCAGGGCTTATTCAGACAAGAAATAATCCCCGGATACAAAATGTGTTCCTACCCAGCCTTTCACGTTAGAACTGAAAACATGGCTGAGGGACTGAACATGAAGTCTGTGCCAGGCTGGGCCTACGTCTAGAATCCAGTCTGATGTTCCTGCTCAAAGCAGCTCCCCCTACAGACCCTGCTCCCAGCAGGGCTGAAGGCACTTAGCCCAGAGGACACTCAGATCTAACCTCGTGGCCAGATTTCCACTTCCAACAACTGCCAGTCACCCTTCCCCCAGACACATTGTGAACAGAGATAGGATGTCTGAGTGGGCAAGCATCCCAAACCCGACAGCCAGGGGCTGGGGCTGTGGACATGGTTAGCAGGCGTCTTCTCCTGGAGAGCTCGTGAGTAATTCCTCCTGCTCTGTTTATAAAGTTACATCCTCAGGAAAGGAGGCCACTCCAACCCGGTGGCCAGCTCTTTCTTGGAAACAGCCGCAGAGTGGTAGGAAGTATGGAACTCGCGGGGCTGAGCACGGCCACAGTGCAGAGCCGCCCTCCAAACCAAACAGGCCAGCGAGCAGGCAGACACTCCCTTCTCTGTGGGTGAGCGTGGGCCCAGATGGAAGGAAAATGCACACTTCCAATTATCTCAGGAATGTTCCATGCTCCCTTCCCACAGCCCTAGGGGAAGCCGCGCTGGGGAAGAACCAAGTAGGGCAGATGCAGCGTCCTCAGGCTCCTGCTGGGCAGTGGCCCTGGGGAGCAGTCGCCTGGGCTGCCAGCACAGGCTCCCCCTCCTCGGGCACCGCCGGGAAACGGAGGCTGCTGCTCGCAGGAGCAGGCCGGTCACAGCGACAAGGTGTGGGCTCCTGAAGTTCAGTGCTGCTAGGTCAGCCTTAGCATCAACAAAAGGAGGCAGGGAATTGGAGAACTGGAAGGAGCCTTAGTTGTCATCTCATTGTCCTAGGAATATGTGATACGTGATGCCTCCACTACAGGAAAATTTCCTTATAAACACACACACACACACACACACACACACACACACACACGTCTCCTATTATCCCTTGCTTTTCAGTTTTTTCCTCTATTCCAACACTGCAGGTGGCATTTCTATAAATCACTCTGTCCTCCGCCACACAGAGCACCAACTCATCTCTCCTGGCCTTGGAGTTCTTGGTGTTTCCTACACAGGCTGCTCTGCCTCCACAGTTCTGACTTGGCATTTTTCTAGCCACTTGCTCAAGACCGGCGTGGGGATGACTGTGTGCCTCAGTCGGGGTCTCCCAGACTCCTGGGCTGTGTCCTAATTCCAGCGTGGCTGGATGGAGACAGAAGATGGGAGGGGTCTCCGTGAATACCAAGGGCTGCAGGTGCCACCCTGGCCTGGCTGACATGGCAGGTCTGAAGGTGGACACACTGCCATTGTCATGGGCACCGGTCACTGGGGCCCAGGATCATCACTCTGGTTTGCTTGTCACTCACTGAGACTGGAGACTGAGGTTCAGAACAATCTGAACCCCGTCAAGCTTCTTCCCTGTAACCAGGAGTGGGTTCCCACATGCTGCTTGCCATTCCCTACTCTTCGGCCGCCAGCCAGCAGCCTGCAGGCCCCTGTCCATGCACCACCAGGAGAAAGGCAAGGCCTGCAGGGGGGCTCAGGAAACACCTGGTGCGGTGGGCGGCTGCCCTCCACAAGGAGCCCCTCCTGGCTGGAGTGTCTGCTTTGAGGCTAAGGGAAGGCGTCTGTGACTTCAGAGGCCTCTCCTGGCCCTCGGTGGCCTTGATTACGCTGGAAGAGCAAGTGCAGAATAAGAGGAGGTGCTCTCTGGAGAGAGTTGATGTGTGGCGATGGCGGATTCCAGAATGGTGATGCCCACAGAGCCAGGCATCACTGGGACAGCCACTCCACTCCTCGCTGGCTCTCAGCTGAATCCACGTTCTTCTTCACCCGGGAACTTCACATAAAAGAAACAGGCATAGCATACAGGCAAGCAAGGGGGCTTTTAATGATTCTTGAGTCAAATGCATTCTTTCTTCTTCTTCTTCTTTTAAAAATCACTTTCCAATGTTTGACTTCTTGGGAATTTTGAAATGAATAGTAAAAATTATAAAAAAACTGGAGGGAAAAATACCCCTGAAGAAGGCATTTATGTGTTCAGTTCGCAATTAACATGTCCTAATGTGACCCAGGCTGATGACTCAGGTCTTCACCTCTTGCACTTTTCCCCAGCCCCAGACTCATTCAGCACAGCACACACCACAGTCACCCTCTCCTGGGCCGCCAGGTTGAGTTTTCTGAAATGTAAATCTGATCACCCTGCTTAAAACCTGCTAGGGGCCCCCACTGCCCAAAGGGAAAAGTACACATTCCTTAGCACAATCCTAAAATAATGGCAATTCTTATAGATTGGAGACTTATTAGGTCCTAGGTACTCGTCTTCTCTTTTGTATGTATTATCTCATTTAACCCCTGGAAAAGCCCTGTAGGGTATATACTACTGTTATTTATGATCTCTATTCTACAGGGGAGGCCCAAAGGGTCAAAGAGCTTGCCCACCACTCAGTAATAGTGGTGAAACCAGGACAAGCAGGGCTCATGCCAGAACCCTAGTTCTGCCTTCCTTTCTAGTCTCATCTCCCACCTCACTCCTCTGTCCCTCTTGCTCCAGGAATACCTGGTGCTGTGGCAAGAGGGATTGGCGTGTAGCATATGCCGCCAGCAGGACCCAGGCGGCTCTCGGGCCTGCAACCCCTCCCTGTCTGGGTGACCCGGTGAAAGGGTTCTCTTAGCATGTGGCTCGCATTGCTGTGAAGTCCTTGATTCTGCTGAGGCCACCCTGTCCCTCTGCCAGGCCCTTCAATGACCTCTCCTTCTTTACACTTGAGTAAAAATGACCTCTCCTTTGGTTTTTCAAAAATGGCTGGTGAAGGAGAAACTGGGCTTTAACGCTCCTTCTGCCTTCCACGAAGTGAGGCTGTATTAGTGAACAAGTACTTGGAAGCAAATCACTTCCCTTCTTCCTTTTTAAAATCCTCACTGGAGGATATATTTACTATTGATTTTAGAGAGAGTGGAAAGAAGGGGGTGGGGGAGAGGAAAGAGAGAGAAACATCGATGTGAGAGAGCCACATCAATTGCCTCCCACACTAGCCTCAACCAGCATGGGGAACCTGCAACCTAAGTACGTGCCCTTGACTGGAATTGAACCCACGACTCCTTGGTTCAAGTGCCAATATACTAACCACTGAGCCATGCCCTTCCCTTCTTTTGAGGTCATTTCCATCCTTTATAAGATAATCCCCAAAGTCTCATACATATAAGACAAATGAGTCCTGGGGATGGAATGTACGTGATGAGTACGGTTACACTACGTATGGTATATCCTAAAGCTTCTCATTACAAGGAAAAAACAATTTTGAAGGTGATGGATGTTAACTCAACTTATTGTGGTAATCATTTCACAGTAAATATGAATGTCAAGTCATTCTACTGTACACCTTAACCTTACACAGTGTTGTATGTCAATTATATCTCAATAAAACTGGAAAAAAAGGTCTTACAGATTTAAAGGCCCATTGTTTAAAAGGTAAGAAAACTTGATTATCTTTATGGCCACATACTTTGACCTATTGTACAGAATGACTTCCTAAAACAAATGATCAAGATGCTATATAATAAAAACTGTCTCCTTACCCAGAAAATTATTTATTTACCCCTCTAGCCCTTTCCTTCTTTCCCCTTTACATCTCTTATCTGCAGGTGGGGAAGAGCACTCATTTTGGAGTCCCCCAGTTCTGGCTGGAAACAGTTCTGGCTTTGCCATTACGTAGTTGTATTGTCTTGGCTAAGTTACTTCACCTTTCCAAATCCATTTCCTTACCTCTGACATGGAGATAAAGCCTACCTTACAAGGTTATTGGAAAGAAGCAAAATGAGATACTATTAATGCAGTTAGTACAGTACCTGGAACATAATAGATGCTCAATAAATGATGGCTGTTATTATAAATTAAAATGCTGTGAAACTGGGTCATGGCACTACCCTAAGTAGCTCCTCTCTGGGGGTTAACCAGCATATGAGACCCTGGAGGAAATGCCACAAGGGATGATGGAATAAACCCGGGGACAGTCTTCTAGAGTGTTTCCTAGAGGGAATTTCTCCCAAAATCAAAGTTCCATTCATTTGTTTTCATTATATTGCATATTTTAATACTCCTGGCCTTTGTTTCAAGTGGATGCTCCTGTTGCTTTAGCAATAACAGCTAACGAAGCATTTACTCTATACCAGACATCGCGACAAACCCTTGACATGCATTATCTCAGTTATTTCTTACATCAACACTATCAACTAGGTATCGGTACCCTCATTTTAAAGATGAGAAAACTGGGGCAAGAGAAGTTAAGTATAAGCCCAAAATCACAGCTAGTTGATAGTGAAGGTGGTTCAAATCTACTAAGTTTGATAACCAACATGGCCTCAAGGGCACTGCTGAAATGTACATAGAATGCATCAACCATCGGCTGATCCCTCTGGAAGTGAAGAAAGACTAACTTGAAAAGCATCTTAGAAGGGAAAAATATATAACTCAATTCATTTAACTACTGAGCAATAAACCCAAGGAATAAAACTCCCATCTTAATGCCTCGTTGGGCAATTACCTTCACTAAAAATGGTCCTAAAATATTCATGTAAAGTGAAAAAGCTACAGCTATCTTTCCCACACTTAACCTGTCATTAGTGCACTTGGGAGGCTGAGCCTGAGAGAACAAAAGATCCCGCGTGCTGGCATGGGACAGTATCGAGGCCCCTGGTAGAGTGACATGCAAGCATTGCTGGGCTTTCCCAGTTCCTGACAGCCAACAGGACGTCACCCTGGGAAGGCAGTAGACACACGATCCCTCTAGTGGGTGCTCATTCTTACCATGGGTGCCGAGCTGCCTGCTCACATGTGTATCTTTTGTTTGGATCTTTCTCCATCAGATTCCGAATGAAGTCTTTTGCTGTTCAGAAAGGAAGCACAAGGGAAGGAATCAGTCTGTGGCTTGAGCTATGATACCAGCAGTCTCTGAGAGTGTCGTGTGCAGCATGGAAATGACGAGACCAGCCCTCCACGGACCTTACCGTACCCTGGACACGGGTACCAGAGTTTGGGGAAAAGGGAAGCCCAGGTTTGGGGCTCTGAAAGGTGACCTGCCAGTGAAGAGGCAGCCAGGCCAGGGCTGGGCCCTGCCCTCCCCACTCCAGCCCCTTCCCTCTGGCAGCTAGGGGCACTTTCGGTTCAGAGATGAAATATCTTTGTCACCACGGGACTTTCATTCTGCTCACTGCTGCCATGGGGAGCTGGTTTGTGGATGTCCTCTGCATGTTTTAGAATTCAACATTTGCTAAGCTGGCCAGGTCCTGGACTAGCTGGTGCAGTGAGATGGGCCCTGGTGGGAAGTGCAGTGCTTGAAGGCCCTGGATGGGGTGTGGCCCAACAGCAAACAACTGAGAACATGTGAGACCAGGTCACAGGATCGGAAGATGACAGCTGTGGGGCAGGCTGGAAATCTGCAGCCTCTATGGTCTGGCAGCTCACTGCCCGCAGCCTGGGCTTCTGGGGGAAGGCCATGCCCTTCCCAGGTGACAAGTAAAATATTCCCCACATGGTTCTTTCCTGCAAGCCTTGGAGAACTGTTCTTCAGGTTTTGGAAGATTGAGGAAGGAAGCAGATGTTTCCAGTTAGAAGGAAATAACACAAATAAGAAAATGCAATATTTGAATAGCTCATCAGTGAGTACAAAACTCTGTTTCATTTATTATTTTATTTGATTCTTATACCATCCTTCTTGATAGGAAGTATTACTACTGTCCTCTTCATATCAGCTTGAGAAATTTCGTCAGTTTATATGGGCCTTGGTTTTGACCTTTACCCCCGAGGAAGAAACGCTGAACTTCCCTGGGGACGTTTTAGTGTGGTGTGGCAACTGAGACGTGGGCTCTGGATTTGGTCTTGGCTTGAGTCCCAGTTCTGCCACATACTACCTGTGTGACTTGAGACAAGTTATTTCACCTTCTGGGCCTCAGTTTCCTCATCTGTCAAATGGGTTAATAGCAATACCATCTGATAGGTTGTCCTGAGGATTGAGTGAGGGAGCACATGTGCACAGCTTCAGGGCTCAGGACACAGTAAGCACTCAATAGATATTAGCTAATATGGTTTCACTTCTTGGGGCACCCAGGTCAGGGCAAGGCTAGGATTTTGTAGAGGAGTGAGTCCCTGTCCCATGACTTGATTTGGGCCCCCTGCCCTCCACTTTGCTAGTCAAGCCCAAGTGCAGAGTGTCCTGTCAGGTCAGGTAAGGGCGTACCATCCCAGGGCGGCCCACCAGGAGCCAAGACTTACCAGAGTCAGAGATGTCATCCCAGTAGGGGGAGTCGAACTCATACTCTGCCTTGAGGATCTGTTCAAAGAGCTTGGAGTCATTTTCATCATAAAAGGGAGGGTAGCCACAGAGCCTGGAAGACAAGATAAAGGAAGAATCTGAAACACTGCATCTCCAGTGTGGCAGTCAGATACCTGCCTGCAAGGAAGGCTGTTTTCATGCCAGTTGAGAAAACCCCACTGTGCGCGCTGCAGACACAGTCTGAGCAAGGCTCACATGCTCTGCAGGCACAGGCGGCACACAAGTGAATTCATGGTGCACTCAAGAACAAAGAGGGCCAACTCAGGTGATAACTGAGGTCCACCCTGATTCCATACATCATTCAACACAGAGTCGCATACACTTAAAACCCACCAGACAGCCTTCTGTGTATTAATGTTATTGATCTTAGTGTCTCTGATATTGCCCCTTTATAGATGATGGGTCAGTGGGGAAAAACACACAAAATATAAGTTTATTACTCATTTAGGGCCTGTTCTAGGTTCATTTTGCTTAATAAATCATCATAGGAAGAAAAAGAAATTTTATCAGCATGAGTACCAAGTTGCCACAAGTCACCTTAACTTGTACATTATCACCCTATCATGCCAACCCTGGGTATTTTAAAGGTTATAGTTTTGCCAATGAATATACAATAAGCATAAGTTGCCACAAATTAGAATACTATCACCCTTTTCCACTGAACCCTCTCAAAGTTGATTTTTAAATTGGGATGTTGGGATTGGTGTAAGTAACATATAGTTCTGGAGACACCAACAGTCATCTAACAAACATAACATAATAACCCCAAATACAATTCATTCCATAAAATCGTAGGTTCTCACTCCAGTTCTACTATCATCTCCAATGCCACTTTCACCATCAGTAGGCCACTGATACTCTCTGGACCCAAATTTTCTCATCTGAACATGGAGAGGACAGACCAGAAAATTCCCTATAATATATCTGGCTTTAAGATGCTATGTTTCTGTGACTTCCTGTCCCGTTTTGCTTGGCTGGTCAAGACCCAGGGGAAGGTCTCGTACGTGCTTGAGGTCCACATGGGGCAGAGACAGGCCCAGTTGGGAATGGACAGTGGGAAGGGGTGGGATTGCGGCTGGGGCTGTCAGGGTGAACAGAGCAGGAGGCAGGGCTGGGTTCTGGAAGGCCAGGTGTAAGCTGGGTAGCACAGAACTTGCCCTCGACAGCCTAGAGCGTGGCAGCCACAGTGGGAGTTCCACCCCCACACAAGTTCCTAATCTTCTCACATAGCCAAACTGCGCAGAACACAGCTACAGCCTAGAGATCGGTGTAATGAGGACAAATTAACAGGAATCAACAGACTCCAGGCCTGCACGGGACGGGGCTTGTCAGCAAATAAGGAATTGCCACTCCTGCCACAAAACGTAGTGTCACCAGCCAGGCTGCACAGGGGACTGGCTGGTGACATCTTTAATGGCTATAAGACCTTCTTGGGCTGATAGGATTCTAAAGCATCTATCCCCACAGGGCTGATTTAGGATCCAAGTACCTATTTCATTGAAAATATTTTTATTGATTTCAGAGATATGCAAAAAATGTTTTGAGTACAGAGAGCATGGACATTGAACCGGAATAGTTTTTTGAGGGTGGAAGTAGCAGATGCCTGTGCTTTGTCTCAGGATGAGCAGAGTTTTATAGGAGACAGAGGGGCCGCAGTGGGGAGGGCTAACCAGGAATAAAGGCATGGAGGCATGAAGGGCACAGTTTATTCAAGAACTAAGAGCAATTTGCGGCTGCTCTGGCATAAAACCTGTCAGTCAGTAGTAGGGACGGTGGTGAAAGGGACAGTGGGAGGCCAGGGAGGCTGTGCTCCCACACTGAGGTACCAGGTGTACTGGTTAGTAAAGCGGATTTTTTCAATAGATGGAGTTACACATATGTTGATATATATGCAATTTGATATGTATGCTATTTTGTTGTATTGACAGCAGCTTCACAACTTCATATGTCAAATTTGCTGAAGGTGTAAACATCATAGATATTCTTACGCTTAAAAATGTTGAATTTTGTGCCAGAAAAAGAGCATTTGCGGGAAGTTTTAATTCATTTTGAAGAAAAGTGCTGCTGAAAGTTATCATATACTTTGGGAAGCTTATGGTGAACATGCTTCATCTCAAGATACTTGTGAACGCTGGTTTAAACGCTTTAAAAGTGATGATTTCAATGTGAAAGACAAAGAACGTCCAGGTCAACTGAAAAAGTTTGAAGACCAACAATTACAAGCATTATTGGACAACTGAACGAAAGACAAATGGAAAACTGAAAAGTCATCAGTAAAATGTTGCTTCAATGGCATGAAAGAAAGTCTTTTTGCATCGAATTGTGACTGGCGATGAAAAGTGGATTTATTTTGAGAATCCCAAAGGCACAGAATCGTGGGTTTATCCAGGTCAACCATCCACATCTACTGCAAGGCCAAATCGCTTCAGAAAGAAGACAATGCTCTGCGTTTGGTGGGATCAGGAAGGTGTGGTGTATTATGAGCTTCTAAAACCAGGTGAAACCATTAATACTGATCGCTACTGACAACAAATAATCAATTTGAACCATGCTTTGATCGTAAAACGACCAGAATGGGTCAGAAGACACGGCAAAGTAATTTTGCTTCATGATAATGCACCATCACACACTTCAAAACCCGTTAAAGACACGTTAAAAAATCTTGCCTGGGAAGTATTAACCCACCCACTGTATTCATCAGACCTTGCCCCTTCAGATTACCACTTGTTCCAATCGATGGCACACACTCTTTCTAAGCAGCACTTCAAAACGTATGAAGAAGTGGAAATTGGGTCTCTGAATGGTTTGCCTCAAAACAAGAATAGTTCTATTGGGATGGATCCACAAATTACCTGAAAGATGGGGAAATGTGTAGCTAGCGATGGACATTACTTTGAATAAAGCACTTTTTATGTTTCTCTTGAAATTATCGTGGTTTCTTGGATTACAAAATCCGCATTATTAACCGGTACACCTGGTAGACAGCCTATCCTTCAGGTACCAGGAAGCCCCCAAAAAGTATAGACGAAGGAGGTTCCTGGGCAAATGGCTTTGCAGCTGAGGAGAGGAGGGTAGACATGAGGCAGGAAGACAAGCAGCTATACCAAGCCAAGGAAGGACAGGCGTCTGCAGGTGGTGGCAGCTGGATCTGGGGGACAGAAAGATCCCCACAGGAGTTCAGAGAGAAAACACCGGAGGGTCTGGGGTCTTCCGTGTGGCAAGTGAAGGCCAGGGCAGCAGGTCTCCAGCAAGGACTGGGGCTGCCATCTCTGTGGTGAGGACACAGGAGGAAGAGAAGGTCCATGAATGGCCCCTATGTCACCACAGCACCTGGAGTTCCAACTCCTCCATCGCTGGCCCCACTCAGGGAAGTAGCTCTGGGCAGCTGCTGTGTGTGTGGGGGGGAGCCTGACCCTCCACTGGGGAACTCGTGGGACAGGCTGACATCAGCAGTAATTAGTTCTTGTAGCCACACTGGGTCTTGCCTAGGCGTGGGCTGAAGACTAGAAAAGGCTGGGAGGAGAGAGAGCTGATGGAATAGACATGGAGAGAGCAGCAGATATGCCAGGAGAGAAATACCAGCTCAGGGGTGAGAATGTGAGAGGGGCCAGTGCCCGGGGCTATACCAACGTTGGGGGCTTCTGTTCAGCCTACACAAAGCTGTGCAACAAATCCCTTTTCCTTAATGTAACTGGAAAGAATCTGTTCTTTGCAACTAAAAGCACCAGCAATCCCACAGTGGATAGATGAACAATTCCATTCAAGCTGTGGTGAGCTGGACCAGGTGTGTGTGAGGGCAGCCAGCAGGCAGTGGGGACACACGCCTGAAGCCAGGGACTTGCTGTGGTCTGGGATGCTAAATTAAAGCCATCATCATTTGCATGCAAGCTGGGAGAGTGGGTAAGATCACTCAGCAAGAATTTATAGACACTGGAGCTGCGGACTGATCCTCCACAGGCTTCATCTGGCCCACAGATGTGTTTTGTACACTAGTGGCCAGCAGTGACTGAAAACAAATGTGATTTCGAATGCCCATAGACAGTGCTGATCCAGCTAGTTCACCACAGTCTCCACTAGTCCCTATTGCTCACACCCAGCTAGACACATGTACATCCTCTACCACCAGGCCCTCCTTTCTCTAAGTTGGTGCCATTGAGTCGAGGGCCACAAATGGCGGTCTGCAGAAAGCAACTTTTAGGGGGAAGAGGGGCTGTAGCATTGTGTTAGGCGCTGTTGGCTACAAGAGCTGCATGAGAGTTCCTGCTGTCACAGATGCCCCAAACGGGTGTGTGTGTGTGGTTTCCTCCTTGGCAATTGCTGCAAGAATTTGGGGAGAGTGAGAAGCCTGAGAGTGGTGATGAGGGAAGGCTCCTGGGAGGAGGTGTGACCTGTGCTGTGATTCCAGGCCGGGCCCATCAGACTCACCTGGGAAGCGAGTAAAACCCTGAATCCTCCAAAAACTGAGTGGGTCCAAATCTCTAAGAGCTGGGCCCAAGTGCCTTTACTTTTCTTCTTCTTAAAAAAACAAAAACCTTATATAGGAATTCATGCTCATAGTTAAAAAGTTCAAATATAGAAGAGTATAGGGAAAATTTCCTTCCTGATCCACATTCCCACTCCTGCTATTAATTTCCTGTGAATGCTTTTCAGAAATTTTCTTGGCATATAAAGCATGGATGTATGTGCATGCGGGACAAGATTTCAAATTACCTGGAAGTTTAGCATTGACTCTATGGCTGTATACAAACAGCTAGTTTGTTTCTTTGCATGTTCCAGAAAGTCCCTAGCAGGGGGAATACGCTTGATTTTTCCCTCTCGAGTATTCACTGAGCATCAGCCGCCCCTTCCTGCCTTCTGACCCAGAAGAGAGCACAGGCCTGCCGCAGCCGCCCCACCTCCTGGGCAGGCCCGCAGGTCCCCACTGAGGACAGAGGATCACAGACCGCCCTCCAGGCAGTCCTCTGGCTGCACCCAGACACTGACCAGGCATCAGCTGCGGCCCAGGCCTGGGGTCCAGCACTGAATGAGACTCTCATGGTGCTTACATTCTACTTGGAGGGAGGAGGACAATCAACATGAAGCTTCAAAATAAACAAGAAGGTGCAAATAGGCAGGAAGGACCATGTGGAGCTGCTCGTGGGAAGCCACTGCATTTCATCCTCGGCAGAGAGCTTTCCTCTCCATGCACTGTTCCAGGGGCCTGGAGTGCTCCTTTTCTCGATCCCCAAGCTACCTGTGTGGCCCTTGTTCTGGGAGCCTTTCCTGACCCACTCTGGCCAGCTCAGCCACTCCTCTTCTGTGCTCCCCAGCTGCCGGCACCCAGGCGGGTTCATATCTCCAACCACAGTCTCCGCTGTTAGACGCTGAGTTCCCCGAGGGAGGTGACAGCGTCTCGCTCATGTCTGCACTCCTGGCACTCAGCCCGGGGTGTGCTCAGCAGGGCGAATGAGTCCACAGATGCTTCACTGTTTCAGAACTGCCACCCTACCCCCTGACCCCTCCCCGAGCATTTCCCATTTCTCACACTGCACCTCCATCCCATCTCTTTCTCAGGTCCTCTCAAAAAATATAAAAAGGGTTATCCCACGTTATTACATTTATTTTCCCACCTTGATTCTGAGCTCCTGGAAGAAAAATACTATGTCACACACAGTATCTGTACTTCTCATTAGCACTCAATGGTAGTCCATAAATGTTTGTTGACTGACGGTTCTTTGATAAATGGGAAATAGTTACAAGAAACATCTATGCATGCCTGTGCATGCACACCCACAGCACGTACTGAAGTTGACTTAAGAAGTAGGGTTGAACACCCTGAAATGGGTATTTATTCTGGAAAAAGTACTTCAACTAAATGTTATAATTTTTGCAGTGAAGCCTCCTAATTGCCAACAGCACCAGCTACAGGTGACGTCCTTCAAAGCAGATGGAAGGAGCACAACAAGTCTCCAACACGCCTTCCCTGTGCTCACAGCTGCCCTGTGCCCGGACGGTGCCTCCAGGTGTCCACCTCCCTGTTCTGGAGCCCTCCAGCCCGGACACAACTCACACTGTACCCATGTTCCCACCTGAATCCTCAAACCAGAAGCTGGCAAGTATATTTGAAGAAGGACTTTGCATAGTAGGGGGATGAGCAGAGAACCACAGAATTCTATTCTGGGGTCCAGAAGTCATCATCTGGTCCAACCTGCACTGTAGGAAACTGGGAAAGTGAGTCCCAGAGAGTTAGAGAGATGGACCAGGGCAGACCTGGCATCTATTTGCCCACGGCTCTCACGAAGAGCAACAAACGCCACTTTGATCCAATCCTGCAGATCTTTATTGAGCAGCAACGTCACACCGAACGCTGATCACCTAGCAGTGAAGACAGGAACTGCCCTTGTTCCTTAGAGTTCAGCGTGCAGCATGTTTGAACAGGACAAGTGGAACAATGGCTTTTCTACAGACTGATTATGTTGTGCATGTCCCATAACAGTTAATGACCATAGCCACCATCTGTGGAGCATCTACTATGTACCAGGCACTGGGCTACACAACTTATACGCACTGTCTCACTGAATGTGTGCAGATGGGGTTATTTCAATCTTCCATTTCCAGATGAGGAAATGCATGAGAGATTAGGCAACTTGCTCCTATCTCAGGGGTGGGACAAAAGTTAACTTTCCTCATCCAACTCCAGAGCCACATCATATTAACCTCTACGCACGACAGCCATACATGCTGCTGCAAAGATGGGGAAACACACGCTCCCTCCCTGCACCTGCCTCTGCAGCCGGGATACATTTGGAAGCAAAGCCAGAAACAAGGCTGTAAGACCTGCCCAGGAAACAAAGGACCGCTCAGAGTCCTTGACGTTAGAAAATCAACACCTAATGTCTCCCCAGCTGCCTTCGGGAATGACAGATGGAGGAGAAGGGCCAGGACCACTGTGCCCTGTCTGTGGGAGAGAGGGCTGGAGACAGGTGAACCCGTGGCTCTACTGAACCAAACCCCAATGGATCGCTTCCCGTAGCCTTAGTTCAGCACTCAGCTCCCAGGCGGAGCTGCGAGGGGACCCAGAGGATAGGAGCCCTCAGTCAGCCTCCCGGGCCTCCGTGGGACTGGGCGCGAGCTCAGGCGCGCCTCACTGACCCGCTGTAGCTGGGGACCAAGTGATACATGTGAGTGAATTCTCTAAATACCTGCAACGTGCTTATAAAGTGCCAAAACTTACTTTAAATGTTTCATAAGAAAAGGATTTGAGTGCGACAGTTCACACTGACAATTGAGTAACCATCAAAAATGGCAACCCAGAACCTGCGGTTTGATCTAATTGGATGGAGGGCCCTGAAGGGAAGTGATTTTTAAGGAGGGTCTGCTCTCTGAGGGCCGACACTGACTTTGCTTTCAGAGGCTCCAGGGTGCTCCTCAGCCTGGGCTTCAGAGAAAGGACGCCACAGATTCAGATCTGGGACCCACAACCGTTGGTGAGGGACCCTGGGAAAACTACAGTGGGGCCTTGACTTACGAGTTTAATTCGTTCCGAGACCGAGCTTGTTAAGGAGCTCGTTAACTCAAATTACTCTATCAACTCAATGCAAAAATCGGCCGAGAGACAGCTGGTATCTCAAAAAACTCGTTAGTCGGGACACTCGTAAGTCAAGGCCCCACTGTATCATCCTGCCTTAGACTGCTTCTTCTGGGAACAAAGAAAGGAGTGCCCACCTTATAGAGAGATATTACAATATATAACCATATGCTGTGTAATAATGCATATTGTGTATAAAACACATAGTGATGCACAGACAGACCGATGGTTGGGGACACAGAGAGAATAGACACAACGCATGAAATGCTTGCCCCACAGCAAATGCCAGCTCCCTCGCCTTATCCTTCCCACCAATGCCGTCTAATCCTCTTCAGGGTCCTTCAGCCGAAACATTCTGAGTGGGATACTGGTCCCCATCAGGAAGAACAACATGAGGGAGGAGGAGATGAGCCCTAGGGACTCGGTTCAATCTCCTACGTGCTGAACGTGAGAATGAAGCTACACATCTTCAAATCCTATGCAGTCTCACCCCCCCCCCCCCCCCCCGCTGTCCACACACACCACTCCCATGTCCACACATCCTGACCTACACTTCTACCTGCTAACAAAGGCAGGAAGAGCGATGTGGCCTCTGACCATTGTCTTGTGTGCTGTGTCGTGACTGTGAGGACAGAATGGACTGGAGACCTGCGTTTAAGCTTTGATCTTTGTGCTCCAACATTTCCAAGCTTGAGCCTAGAAGCCTTCAATTCTGGGACTAGCTAAAGATTTTCAGAGAACATTTACTCAAAGGCATATTTATGAAGAAAGAGTAATTTTTATGCAATTAGCCCAGGGCACCAGGGCACTGAAATAACAAACCTCTCTATGCATTGCCAACAAGATAAGCCACAAAAAGGCCTGTCCAGGCGTAGAGTCTCAGAAAAATGCTCACAAAATCAATCAGATCTGAGTGTTCCTCTTTTGGAAACTAGAATCTGATCAATACACAACAACTCTGGGCAGCACCATTTGCCCTTCCTTCTTGGCACTTGGTTGTATTCAAGTGTTTAATGACTGTCTGGGGCCTGTGCTAAGGAATCAGCATTTTCATCTGACTCTGGATTATAATACAGACTTTTAAAAATAATAAAGCAAAGCCTTTTAAGCTGACAAGTCTCTCGTACTTAGTTGCAAGGCCCACTTCTTGAGCAAAACAGGTTTCAACATGTTACTCGGATTTTTAGACCAAAGGGACCAATGAGACCTGAATCATTACAAAAATGTCATCCAATCACGTCAGCAACCTATATGTCTGAGTAGGTGCACTGCAGAGCTTTCTCCTTGCAAACTGGGAAGCGATCAGGGAATGGTTCCCACATGAAAACCATGTGCAGGCGACGTCAGCTAAGGCTGCTGCTGAGCTGCCATGGGTAACTGCCCCGTGCCAGCCCCTGAGATCTGGACAGTGCCTTCAAAGCTGAGAATGAGTAAGCAGATCAAGGAAAGATCTAGAAGAGAAAGGAAAGACTATTGGAGGAGAAAAAGGAAACACATCCTTTAGGAAGTTTATACACAATTGGAGCTGAAGGCTGGGAGCCAGGCAGGGAGTGGAAGAAGACCAAGCACTTTCCCAAGTGTGAGAAGCAGCATACCTCCTCCTTGGAGCAAATAGTTAAAACCAAATTCTGCACATGGTACAGGGTTGGACTAGACAATACATTGTTCAAACCAGCTGTATGTGATCCATGGCCCCACTTCCAAGTGTATAACTTTTATAATCTTGCATTAGCCACATGGACCGCACCTCTGGGAAGTCTGGGGGATGGCACAGAGGTGTCCGCCTCCTCCTGTGGGTGAGACATGCCTGAAGGAAGTTTGGACAAGACCACTTTCAGCTCTGCTCATGCTACCAGTGGCACAGCAGGCACAGCGGGGAGGAGGAGGAGGAGGAGGAGTGAGGAGAGCGTCCAACCACCAGGAATGCTGTGTCAGGAAAAACACAGCAAACTTTCAGCAGCTAAAATTATTCTCAGAAGTAATGTATTTCATACCGAAGCCAGGAAGGGTGCCGATATCCAGCCTGGAGATGAATAACATGAGCCCTACCTGGTGATTCCGAACTGGGCAGATTTCCAATTCGACCTGTGCATCTAGAGTAGACGTTGCTTTCTTGGTTGTTGGGCTCTTCCTCTCTCCCTCCCTCCCTCCCCTACAAGCTTCCGTCCTTTCTTCTCTCCCCCTCTCCCCCTCTCCCTCTGTCTGTCATGAGCTGATTGGTAAGCAGTTCAGAGTCTGTGCAGAATAACACCTGCATTTGGGAAATGCCTTGGCACCTCCATACCATTGACCTTGGCCTTCAATTGTTTTCACTTGTCCCCTGGCTCCATTTACTGTCCCACATGCACTTCTGAGGATGACCAGAAGGCAAGCCCTTAGAGCAGTGGTTTTCAACCTTCTGGCCCTTTAAATACAGTTCCTCATGTTGTGACCCCCAACCATAAAATTATTTTCGTTGCTACTTCATAACTGTAATTTTGCTACTGTTATGAATCATAATGTAAATATCTGATATGCAGGATGGTCTTAGGCGACCCCTGTGAAAGGGTTGTTCGACCGCCAAAGGGGTCGCGACCCACAGGTTGAGAACCGCTGCCTTAGAGCATGGCTAGCAAAGCAGATGCCAGAAGGCTGTCTAGCCCGGCTCACGTGCTTCTGGTCCACCCTTCCTAAGTTCTCCCACCACCTCCAGAGTTTCCTGACTCGCTGGTGTGAAGTGGAACTTTTCCCCTTCCCACCTCCATCTCTGCTCACAAATCTAGCTCAGATTCAGTGGTGTGAACTCATGACTTGCTACTGTACTCCCCAGTGAGCGGGCCCTTCCCCTCTCTGTGCACTTTTTGGGTCTTTTCACTCTCTATGCACTACTTCCCTTCTGCCTCTGTGTGCTGCCGTACATTCCAGAGGGTACACATTTAAAAAATAATAAGGCCTCTTTTGATTCTTATGTTGGCTCAGTATGGCACTAGTGAATTAACAATCTGATAATTCAGAGAATTCTATTTTCCCCATCACCAAGTTTTAGATACCAAATGTTCAAATTGGATCAAATCTTCCAAGCTATATTTTAAAAATCAGGTTTCAGATGGATTGGTACATCTTTTCTCAAACACAGCAAGCGCGTCATATCCTTACATAATCGGGTCTTGAAGGGTAAGCTATCAATCTCCTGCACAATGGCTTTGCAAGACAGTCCTTCCAGACTCAGATCACGGTCACCTCTTGAGCAGCCCTCCTCCAAGCCGGGCAGGGTTCACAGCCCTGCCCTGGGAGCTCTCCCAGCCCTTCCCTCCCATCTCAGTGACAGCTAGCAAGATTGGATGTAACTTATGTGTTTACTGACTGTCGCCTCCAGCAGACAGTGAGCTGTTCCAAGGCCAGGAGGTAATGAATCCATCCCTGCAGCTCCATCATATTGCCCGACACATATTAGGCTCAATACATGTCAGTTACGTGAGTGAATGTCAGTCCCCTGCCTTCCCTTCTCCAGGATAAATATTCTGAAGCAGTTAGCTGCTACTAGATGGCAGCTTCCGGGAGATGAGGCTGGGATGAATGCAGGAGAGCAGAGGGGGTGAAATGCTTCAGTCCAGCCTGAAGCTGTACCATTCAGAGTATAAAAGTGATGCAGATGAGATAGCTCCTTCCTGCTTCTCCCTCTAGGCGCCCTCTCTACCCCAGGGCCTTTGCAAAGACAAAGTCACAAGTATTGGTGGATTTCACCTTCCCTGAAGTCACTGGCAGGAAGGTGCTCCTACCATCACCTAAACTGCAGACTTTCTTTATCTCAATTGCACAGCTTGTAAAATTCCCTCCATCACCACTGTGCATAGCTTTGCACCCACTTTTTGAAACCAAAGAGTATTTTATGTTAGACTATTTCCGAACAGGTTATAGGTGAACCAAGCAGAGGACAGAGGATCACAGGCCACGGACGAAGCTGAAAGCTGGTCAAGAAGCACTTGTGTCTGAGACTGACGCTAAGAAAGGCAGTGAGCCACCACAGGGCCCACTCAGTACAGAATGTGGAGGGCAATCAGGCACCTTTCTGAAAACCCTTTCTGAAAGCAGCCACATGGAAATGCAGTCAGTGAAATCGAATCAGTAAATAATGTGGAGGGCAATCAGGCACCTTTCTGAAAACCCTTGCAGTCAGTGAAATCGAATCAGTAAACGTGGAATTATAATGCCTGCCGAAATAAACAAGATGAAGCTAGAATAAGGAAAAGTGGGGTGGTGGCTGGACTTTAGGCAGGAAAGGAGCCGGCGGGGGCGGGGAGGGGCTAAGAACTGATCAGCTGAAAGGAGGAGCTGTATCCATGGACAGTAATGCCCTTTGGTGAGAAGGGTGACCTGAGACCACTACAGGCCCCCTGGAAACTGCTGAGGCATCGACTTCACTGCTCTGATTCCTTGTTCTTAAGGGAAACTTCTGGTTTCAATTTGCTTTCTCACGGAATGTTTCCTATCAAGGAAAATTGTGAGGGTGATGACATGCATCTCCAATCACCTCACAGGACACAAATCTTGTTATGATTTAGTGAACTGACACCCCAGTTATTTCTTTCAAATCTCTTTTGAGTTTGGCTAGTTTGAATCAATTCACTGTGAGCGTCTAAGCAAAATGAATAAACATCTAATTTAGTTTCTAAACTTCTAAAGCCGAAGTCCAGACCACGGACCCATGCAGCCTGAATGAGGCATGTGTCCCACTTGGCAAAGCTTATGAATATAGTGAGATGGTTGCTGCCTGTGGCAATGCCAGCTAACTGTTCTTATTAGTGGTAACACTCCTCATACCGATGGTAGTAACGACCGTCATAATACCCAGGCTTGGTTATTTCCTGGGGCTTGGTCATCACTCCACCTTCTCTCCTACTGAAGCTGGGGTCCTGTCCTCCTCCGGGGACATATCTATCTATATAAAAGCCTAAGCGACCATTGCAACTGAATGGACGACCGAACAGGCTGTGGGGGGCAACCAGGCCAGCTGGGGGGGGGGGCAGTTGGGGGCAACCAGGCCACCAGGGGAGGGCCATTGGTGGCGAGATCAG
>NW_005368707.1:6515137-6523005 GCF_000412655.1 Myotis brandtii | reverse complement strand
CAGTCCAGGATTGTGAGAGAGATGTCTGACTGCCAGTTTAGGCCCGATCCCTGGGATCGGGCCTAAACTGGCAGTTGGACATCCCCCGAGGGGTCCCGGATTGGAGAGGGTGCAGGCTGGGCTGAGGGGGTTCCCCCCGCCCCCCCGTGCATGAATTTCGTGCACTGGGCCTCTAGTATATCTATAAAAAGGCAGCTGTCAATGTGTTAAAGTAAAGGTGACTACCTTGGTGAAGGCCATCCTTTGTCTCAGAAAATGGACATAGCATGGAGATCAGGCATTCTCAGTTCCACTCTTAAAAAAACTAATTATTCTGTGTATACTGGCCAATCAGTATTTATGTGGCCTAGTTTTAAAAACTGAACAATATAGGAAGCCAGTCAAAAAATAAGGGGCTACCCTAGTATTTTGCCTGGAGCTTCTTTTGGGCACACAGGTCTAGGTCACAGCATGGGTAAGTGCCCTCACCACCCATGGCAAGTATACTCTGACCATCCAGCCTGCCCAACACTCTAATGCCTAATCTCCTCAGGATCTTCCTCAGTGTTTGTATCAGCGAAAGTTCGCTGCCTTTCTCCATAGCGTGTTGTATTCCTGAGCATAATTTAGGCAAGTGATCATTAGACTCTCCCCTTGGAGTTGTGAGAAGAAAGCAGCCTGCGAGCAATCACAAAATCAAGTTTGGTCAACGAAATGCTAATCTCATTTTGAGTGGGGACATTCATTTTCTTGGAACTTGTCTTGGCTGAGCCAACCCCGTCAGACTGGACACCAGCATGCTCACCAGGGTGTCCAGCCACTCCACCCTCAGCCCTTCCCAGTAGCTTGAGCTCCGCAGGCAGAGATGTTTTTGCAAGTCCTGATCCTCACAGGGGATTCCTGGCAGGACAAGGACCCATCACATGTGCTTTAAAAAATGAGTCCCCCATATAGGAAAGATATTTCTCCTCCCAAATGATGGATAGTATAGAAATGAGCGTGGAGATCAATAGAGAACCAATTCATCAAGTTGCTGCACCGGCAAAATGAGGAATGTTTGCATAGCATGTGGAGAGGAGACAATTTGGTGCCACGGCCTATCCCAGCCCCCTTTGCTGCAATCTCATATCTCAGCCTGTCAAATGAAAATGCCTCCCAAAACCCTGCAGGGGCTCACCTCTCCATCACAGGTGATGCGAAGAATGAAGAGCTCGGCAGGGAGCCCCATGGGATGCCTGGCTTCCCTGGGATGGTGAGTGCTGGTCATTCTTCAATGAAGGATGGGAATGGGGAGTCCGGGCACAGTGGGTCAGTGGGAAGTAGCAAGAGTCTGAGGCCGATACCCACGAGTTCTAACTTCTAACATTTACTCAACTCAGAGCCAGTTTTGTGCCCAGAACACCGACCATAGGCCTTTTTCAGGACATTTACATCAGCCCTTGAACATGCCTTAGGCACCCGTTCCTGTGCCTGCGTCTCTCCCCTGGTCAGAATGCTCTCTTCTCTCCTCTTTGCTTATGCTGGTTTTCTTCAGCCTTCTACACATACCTGGGATAGTGCCTCCTCCTTCCTGAATGTCCCTATCCTCAATGGTGCTTCACCCCAGGAACATCTACAGCTGTACACGGGCCTCCCTGCATGTCACTTAATCTGCTCATGGAATTTCTTGTCCCACCATATACCTTGTTAGTACTTTGATGAGAGGCATCATGCCTTTGTTATCTTGCTATCTTTAGCACCTAGCACAGTGCCTGGAACAGAAAAGGCACTCAAGACATGGTAGTTGTTGACACTGATAATGATATATTCGAGACTAGTGGCTCTTCAAGCATAGCCATATTATGTAGCAATTATATCCAGGATATGGCCTATCACTCAAGGATCTGAACATCTTGGAAGGTACAACTGAGGCATACAAACTCCATTTATTCTTTGCTTGAGAGGCTCAGGGCTCTGGAAGGCAGCAAGGCAAACAGAAGCCCAGGCTGCCATTTCAATTCTGACTCAGTCATGAAATCAACCTGAGACGAAGCCCTGGAGCGAAGCTAGTAATGACCAAGTAACTGGCAAGTTTATATTTAAAATAGAAATAATGAAATACAGTTTTTCTTTGCTTAATGCTAGACTTGAATCCAGTCAAATAATTTATCGTATACTTATAAGGATTTGGATGCAGAACTGTTCAAATCATACCCAGACCCATACGCCAGTATCTCTTCCCTAGACCTCTGACCTCCACGTGTGCATACACTAGTCCACGGATATCTCAATGGGGTCTCAAGTTTAACATGCCCCAAATGAAATGCTTAATCTCACCTACCCCCTAAACTTGTTCCTCCACCACCCCCTGTTCTTTTATCTTAGTCTCTACAAAAGCTGCCCAGCTGAATGTATGCTATAGAAAGATCATTTTCTTCTCAGGTAATGAGGCACGTGTGTGTGTGTGTGTGTGTGTGTGTGTGTGTGTGTATGTGTGTGTTCCCAGCATTCCTTGTGGATGCCACTCACTGTCAGAACTTTCTCTGATCACAGTCCTCTACTGATCACAGTCTTTCACTGTGCAGTGGGCTCTGTCTGCTAGGAAATGTTCCCTTTCTTGGGGACAATGAGGAGAAAGAGTTAATTTTCTATCAATTACAGAAACTAGTTAACCTAAACCCATCATAAAAGTATGTTTAATAATAAGTGTTGCAAAAAGAAATTGTAACTTAAAAATAACTTTATAGTAGACTTAAGCACAATAAAACATAACAATAAAAACCAAAATTGATCATCATGAAGTAACTGCAATGAGCCTATGACCTCAGACTGCATTTCTTGGAGAGTGGCAATAAGTGAGCTGAGAAGAAATGAGGAATCCAAAGGCTACATTTTGGTTTCCATCACATTTTTTCTCATTGTGATTTCGTTTAGGGACACCCTAATATTTTCATAGTAATGTGCATCCCCAGAAAGCCAAGGTGGCACATGAAAGGATGCCCAATATCAGTAGCTGTAACAGAAATGCAAATCAAAGCCACATGAGGTGCTACTTTGCACCTATGAGGATGGCTATTATCAGAAAGTGGAAAACAAGTGCTGACAAGGATGTGGAGAAATTGGAACACTTGTGCATTGCTGTTGGGGATGTAACATGGTTGTGCTGCTTTGGGAAATAAGAATGTTTTCCTCAAAAAGTTAAACATAGAATTACCATATGATCCAGCCCTCCACTTCTGGGTATACAAGTACACCCAAAAGCATTGAAAGCAGTACTCATACAGATATCTGTACACCTGTGTTTACTGTATAGCAATGTTATGAATGGATAAGTGAAATGTAGTATACACACAACATGGAATGTTATTCAGCCTCAAAAAAAAGTTCTGACATATGCTACAACATGGCTAAACCTTGAGGACATTATTCTAAGTGAAATAAGCCAGACACAAAAGGACAAATACTGTGTGATTCCACTTACATGAGGAACCTAGAGTAGTCAGATTCCTTGAGGCAGAAAGTAGAATGGTGGTTGCCAGGGGTGTGTGTGGGGGTGGGGAGAGGACAGGGAGTTATTGTTTCATAAGGATAGAGTTTCAATTTGGGAAGATGAAGAAGTTCTGGAGATGGATGGTGGTGATGATTGTACAACAATATGAATATACTTAATACTGCTGAACTGCATTCTTAAAGTGGTTAAATAGTAAATTTTGTTTATGTCTATTTTGCCACAATTAAAAAAAAGGGAAAAAAGAAGCCTAAGTGGCAAGCAATACTTACAAGATATAGGCAATCACCCCGATGGACCAGCAGTCAACAGCTTTGCTGTAAGGTTTCTGGGCGAGGACCTCGGGAGCTGTGAAATCACAGAGACACAAGCCGGGCAAGTTAAATGTCTGACACATGACATTTTTTAGATTTGTTTTTTTCTTTTTCAGTCTTCTCCTTGGGCTGAACTATATGTGATTCTAAAAGTGAGTAGAGGTGTATGACCTGTTTTATTTGTTGGTTTTTCTAACAAGAAAAAAGAAGGCGGCATGAGCATGTGTGTGTGTGTGTGTGTGTGTGACTATAGATTATCAATCAAATGCAATCAATCAATCAATAAATACTTATTAGGTGACTATTTTATGTGAGTGCTGGGCTAGGCACTACAGTTCAGACCAAATAGAGCCAGAAAAGGTCTGTTCTGTTTAGGGCCTGGGATGTGACCTCCCCTCAAATCAGTTCCACTCAAGGAGGCACTTCAGGCCCCCACGCAGGGTCTTTTTGGGTTTTGGAAACCCTGCATTAGGCCTGCTCTTAGTTCATTCTCTAAGATTTTGGGTGGGTTATCTGTCAGTATCGTCATTTCATTTTCTTGTTGGTGAAACGGGGAAGGTGCTACTTCATCACTCTTCCTGGGTTCTAACCCACTGTTCATCCGGAGTCACCCATCCAAGGGCTGGGCTTATTGTGCACTTCCCCCACACTTCCTGTTCCGGGCCCTGTGGCACAGCCCAGTGCTGAAGACCCACCCAGTGTCTCGCATACATATCTGTGCAAAGAGTAAGTAAATACAAGAAAAGACAGTAAATCTTCACAAGCAAAATCTTCTTTTTATCTAATTGAGGTGTCTCCAGCATAGACTTTCCCGAAAAATTAAGAGGGTAGAAAAGCCAAAATTGCTTTAGCTTACAAGGCACTCATCCTGGGCCGAGTTGTGTGTTCTATGGATTTGACCTTGGTGGGAACAACTTAATTATCTTTACCACCATCTCCTACGTTACAGGAGAGGGCTCAGAGGGACTGAGAGGCCAGCACTTCCCGAAGCACCCAGTGGGAGAGCGGGCAACACACCTCCTTCCTCTCAGAGGGCCCTGGCCTGACTAAGCGCTTGCCATGACAGGCCTCAAGCTAGTCATTCATAAACATTTCCTACTGTGAGCCTGTCAGCAGCTCTAACAATTACTCTTATCTGCCCCTGACAGAGAGAAAAAAGGAGCCTCAGAGAAGTTCATTTTCTGACGCTACACAGTAGCTCTGAACCCGTCAGTCACCCTGTCCTGGTTCTTTCCGCCTGGATGCACTGATTGCTAAGGTCAGAGTTTCTTCAGTCTGTAGGAAAAATCCTGTGCAGAGAAACTAACAGCAAAATCCTCTTTCATTCTGTTTAAGATAAATCTTCCTGAGCATGAATAGGGAAGCAGACAAGTAACTGTGGAGTGTTTCTAGTTATGATGGCAAGGAATGCAATCCATAGGGAATCCCCAAATCTAATTTCAGGTTTCAGCCCCAATTCCTTCAGACTTCTGATCAGACCATTTGTTTTTAACAAGAGCAAAACAGATAAATGCGTACATTCTTTCCTTGCAGTGTTCACCCTGAACACAGTAGCAAAAGGAGAAATGAGACTATAAAGAAAAGGAAGCTCGCAAACTGGAGAAGTGGCCCTTAGATAATTGGGAGCTGGCTGCATCACTACTTCCTTTTCCCCGTAACTGTTAAGAGCATATTTCTCAGACACTTCTATTATAGCGGCTGACAAAAGGGAGCCATTCCCCCAGTAAATGTCTTGCTGATTTAGGAGGTTTGCTCTCTCTGAGCTGATGCTCTGGTCTGAGTGGCCACACGGGCACAGATGGTGGGAAGTGACTGGATCTCTGCAAGGGGCACATGTCTGAGCCTCCGGGGCCTTCCTCGTGGCCTGATAAAAAGTTCAAAAGAGTCAGAGAAGGCTCATGGGGCAACGTCGGACCCACCTTCACCTCCTGGCAGAGCTGAGGGCAGGTGTCATGAGACAGAGCCAAGCTGACGTTTGCAGGGCTCTTTAGGGAGAAGGAGGGCCAGCGTGGCCCAGACACCCCACAGAACAGATGTCAGAGTGAAGAGGCACGAGGAAGTTTGCACAAGATTTCAAGCACAGACTCACGCCATGTACCAGGTGCCACAGGCGACAGGAAGGTGGAGAAGGAAGCTGTCAGCACCCGGGACAGCTGATCCCATAGTTAATGAGCAAAGATTGGGCCCACCGCCTGAGCCACGATGTGCAGAGGGGAAGAGAGATGTGGCCCCTGCAAACCAGGTCTCGCTCCAAGGAGGAGCTAATGCTGTGTTCTCTCCAGTGGTCCTTCTTCACAGTTTCCCGCGCTGTGGGGGTGGGAGGGACGATTCTTTAAAAGAACATCCTCCTCCTTGTCTTCCTCCTGGCTACCATCTATTATTCAGAAACCCAAAGAACAAAGGACATGGTTTTCTTCCAGAAGCCCACACGTCCAGGAGGCACACAGCATTTCACCTACACTTTGGCAGATTCCGCCTTTTAGGGAGCTGTGCGGGGCACTGCACAGACCTGAAAAGCAAGTGGCTGATTTTTATGCAACTTGGACCCGAATGTCACTTGAGATGTTAAGATTCTTGAGGCCGCAGATGACACATTCTTTTCAAAATATGAGACTTTGTTTAAATGTTAAAGTTCATAACATCAAATATGTGGGGTTTTTTAAAAAAAAGATATCTGGATCTTTCTCAGATGCTTCTATTATGGCAACTGACAAAAGAGGTCACTGACAAAATGATGCCTGGGTCAGTACCTGGATATTAGGGGGAAAGTTCTATATTATTAACAAATATCAGGGTCACATATTGGGGGTGGAAGTCTGTGTCCATGTGCCAAACTTCTTGTTCTTTTTAGTGTTGTGTTTTATCTGGATTATATAAACAATAAACTAGAAATATTTTTTAACTAATTAGCGGCAAGTGAACCATTTGTCTTCTGGTGAGGTCTTAATTGCACTGGAAATGCAGAGGGTGAAGCAGGAAGTATAATATAATGACAAAAAAGACAAAGCCAATTGCTTTGGAAATATTATTTTCACCAACTTAAAATGTTTTAAAAATTGCATCATAGCACACATACAAATGGTATTAAGTCTAATTTTACTTGTGATTCTGGAACCAAATTTTCTTTGGGACATTGTTTGAACAAGCCTACTATGTCACTTTAAGTAGCTACTTTTCATCTCATAGTAATTCTTGAAAATAATTTTTTTTCAGACAACATTCAAATCCTTCGACAATCTGATATGGTGACCGAGTCATAAGGAACCCCTGAGAGGAGCCAGGCTATTTTCTCTCCTGCTCTGTGTTCTGTAGTGGTTCCTTTATTTCCCCAGGTGTCTAATTCACCAGGTGTTGGCCCATCTCCTACCATTTTCTTGATCCCTTTCCATAGCATGTCCCACTGGGAGAGTCCACTTCTCACTCTGATCTTTTTAGATCAGATCTGATCTTTAGTTTCCACTTTAAGAACTAGCTAAACTCCTTTATATTGTGTCATCCATCTTATACCATTGGCAGGACTCCTGCTGTAATTCTCAAAAGTCATAGCATCCAATTTATAAACTTTCAGAAGACAAATGAGCTCCCAGGCTGAGGAGGCCCAGAACACAGCCCATCAGGAGCTTTGTAAAGTGATAAGCGTTCTCTGAGCCCCGCCATAGTTCCACCTCTGCCCCAACGCTGCCTGCAGGTGCCCCAGAACTTCTTAATCAAGGAGAAACAATTTTCTTTTCTAATTGTACCCAGCAGAATTCCTGTGTAGTGGGAGGTTGGCAATGACTCTCGCCACCCCCACACCTTCTAATAGAAGGAGGCTTTTAATTAAATAACTTAATTGGAGCTATGGACAAAGAGAGTAGTCATTAAAAGGCACTGTGGCTGGTTTGCATTGCCCTCAGCCCCCAGGCAGAGCAGGAAAGGGCTTGGGCTCCTCGCACATCCATGGCAGAAGGAAAAGACTCTTGTAGAGAGGGCACACAGAGATTCCTTGAGTGTGTTTCAAGGCCCAATCCCTGGGGGCTGTCAGTGTTCAACCTCCTCCTCCCTCCTCCTCCTCCTCCTCCTCCTCTTCCTCCCTCTTTTTTTTTTTA
>NW_005368707.1:6478047-6515090 GCF_000412655.1 Myotis brandtii | reverse complement strand
GAGTGGAAGAGAGAGGAAAAGACAGAGAGAAACATCGATGTGAGAGAGACACATCGATTGGTTGCCTCCAGCACGTGCCCCCAACCAGGGCCCGGCCAGGGTGCCCAGGACCCTTCGGTCCACAGTCCAATGCTCTATCCGTTGAGCCAAACCAGCTAGGGCAGGTCTCACCTTCTGATTATCCCTTAAGCTTGGCCAAAGCCAGCCTTTTAGAGGAGGAGAACCTAGCGCTGGGGTGGAGGCAGCTCTACCTGGGTTGGGCAGGGCAGTTGGGTTCCCGGGTCCATTGAACAAAATCCTATAATACACTAGCCTTGCTGTAAGCTCCTACTATACCTTATGCATCCATTCACTGCTGTGTGAACCTCATTGTCAAATGAGATTCACACACTGTGATTGTTCATCAAATGGTTATTCAACTGAACCCAAACTACTCAACACACACAGCTATTTCTATAAGAAAACATTTTCCAAATTCCATACAAGTGATTTACAAATAAACTTAGCTGCCTCAAATATTTCTAGTGAGTAGGTACAGGAAAAAAAATAAGAAAAAAATAAGAGGGCAACAAATTAATTTTGGAATTCAACTGTCAATTGGGAAGTGCCTGTATTAGGTATAAGATCAATCACTAAATACCTGTCCTTAAGCAAATGATTTTTGACAGGAATTTGGGGATTAAAGAGACAGAATTAGCCCCAGTGCTCTGTGTGCAGATACGTTTGACATTCCTGCTGCTCTCCATAAAACCTTTTAACAGGATCTCAGAATTTCTAGATTTAGGGTTAAAAGGCAGAAAGGATACTTTGTTAAATGATCTCTTAAAACCTCCTTCCTGGTCAAATCTCGGAGGCCATTTATTCAGTGTTCTTGGCTATTCCTGATAGGAACAGCATCATATTGGCTTGTTTTGTTTATACCAGGAAATAGAAGTGAATCTCCACGGAAACCATGCAGCCTCAGAAGAGCATCCCACCAGCGGAAGCTACCCATGGACAGAGGTGGTCCTTCTCAGCCCCAGGCTTAACTCACACTCTTCAGTGAAACAGCAGGTTTAAAATATAAAATAATGGTATTTACTGCTGTGAGACTCACCACCTACCTACAGTGGAAAATTCCACTTGATAGGAAACGTGTTCTGTAAACTAAGTTGAAATATACTGATTTAGAGCAAGGCTTCCTGGTAAAGGGAAAGATATCAGCGATTGCAAAAAGAAAATTAAAAATTTCAGAAACCTTTCATCTTGTTTTTAAAAACAATTAAATCACCCGTTTTCCTTACTGAATGAGAGGAAATGGCTTAACGAAGTTGAACTGGAAAAAAGGAGAGTGGCTATCTTGGAGGGGTGAAGGTAGGGCCACAATCATCCATCCTCAGGCTCTTACAGTGGATAGTAAGTGGTGGATCCTCTCAAGGCAGCCTGAAGAGCAGTTGCTGCTGAGAGACGAGGAGATTGAGAACCCACCCTGCTCCCAAGCTCAGAAGCTCATGTTCAAGGCAATTTGTTCTCCTCTATGGATGTTTGAGTACCACTCCTCTCAGTACTTCAAAGATAACCACTTCCAGTGGGCATGGGACAGAGGCACAATTTCCAGGGTGGCAGGTGCAGCCCTCGGTGCCAGAAAATGAAACAATGGCCCCGAGGTGGTGTTTCTCCCTCTACGCCATCATTTAATGGGTTGGGGTCCATGTCAGGCAATGGGATTGTGGGGTGAAGAAGGCAGACCTGATCCCTGCATCCATGGCACTGCTGTCTGGGCACTCCCTGCAGACACAAGCCGTGGGAGTAATCCTGCCTCCGCTGCTTCCTGAGGACAGTGATCAGGCCAAGACAGATAAGATCATGGCAAGTTTGAAGAGGTGTGATTGCTTTTTAAGCTTAACTCACTCTAAATAAAACTCTGAACATATCCAAGGAAATAATATATTACCTCCAACAGTCAAATGATAGAGACAGTGCAAATGGAAAGAATAGGAAAGATGCGCGGCAGGGGGTGGTGGTGGGGAGGGAGCACATTGCTGTGGCTAGTGGAGCTGTGAAAATATGCCTCATGTATTCTAATAATAAAGTAGCAGGTGTAAAGATGAAGCAGTAGGGGGGATATAAAGGATCATTGCAGAATTAAATGTGAGGTAAAGATGTGAAATTTAGGTTACATTCACTTAAAACAACTTTAGTTGCCTGGATTTAAGAAGTTTTAAACAGGCATATTGCCTTCTGAGTGAAGGAAACCTAGGATCCATCACTTACTATATATGTGACTTGGCCAAGTCATTTACTCTCTCTAAACCTCCAGTTTGCTCATCTGTAAAATGGAACATTAATAGAGTCCAACTTTTAAACTTATTATGTGGCTTACAGGAAATAATAAGCACACAACAAGTTATAGATATCATTAGTGGTAGTTATTATGTAAGGAAGAAAAGTTGGTAAAACCATAGGAGCAAAAGTTATTGTCTAGAAATAAGGATGGACAGATAGATCCTTGAAATCATTTTTTTTCACTTGATTCTAAATCAACATATTGAAGTGATTCATAAATTAAGATTTTTCACCCTTTTAATTAAAGCCTTCAGAAGTCAGGACTGAGCTCGGCCCACGTGCGATGGAAGGACAGGGCATGAGAACTTGAATCTGAATTGGAAGGAGCCTTAGAACCCCCGACACACGCCTCCTGTCCAGCTGGTCCCTTTGTTCATTTAGTTATTGATCCTTCTGCTCACTTAGTCACCAACCTGTCTACACAGTCCTCACTCTATCCAGGCACCATTCTAGACACTGCAGCCCAGGAATCGCCTGCTCCTCATGCTGACAGACAATGCTTTGGAAACAGGACAATTTGTTGTAATATTAGAGATTCCTGTGATGGCCGTGGAACTCTGGCTTGCCATGGCACCTTTGTGGATCTGCATTTATTGAGGCAAGAGGGAGACTATTCCTTCCATATTTTCTCTCCAGGGCCCTCTGTACCCTCCCCCCCGGCCCTCACCCCACACTCTCTTACCTCCAGGCCAGGTGTCATCAAGAGTACCTTCTCCATCACCCTGAGTCCCCTCCCATCCTTTCAGTAGCTATAAGGATGCAATGCCCAGCTCTAACCAATCTTGTTTTCATTGGCCCCAGTTATAATTCTTTTTTAAAGGGAGGTTAGAAAAATTGTTCCAGAAGACTACTTATAAAAATGGGCATATTCTAATTTTGTCCCTCAGTCTTTGGAGTATGTAAAACTCCTGCCATCTCCCCCTCCTGCTGAGATAGAGCTGAGCAGACTCCAAGGTTAACAGCAGCTCTGTCTTTGAATGAGGTTCTGTCTTCCAAATGGGTTTAAAAGGTCCAACCTGTCACGCAGCCGATGATGTGAGCAAGAAGAGGCTGGCACAGGCGACTTGCTGGCCCATGGCTTAGTCTAAGGTTCATGTTTCTCTTGCTGCCTGGCCTCGCCTCCCTGAAGAGGCCAAGGAGAAAGGCCTTTGACTCCGACTTCATGCATGTCACAGTGGGGAGGAAAGGCCCTCAGAGATGGAAGTCAGTCATGGCCAGAGGGAGTAAAGGCTTCTTTCAATATCATGGCTTTTCCCAAGTGGCTCATGAACGATCCCAACCCTTAGGGGCTGGATTCAAGTTCTCCTCTGCCAGGCAGGCTGGTAAGTGTGATGGGGTCTTCACAGGAGGAGCCTGGCAGAGAAGCAGGTGCCTAGCGGGAGCCTGAACTTCCGTGAGAGTGCCTTAACACCCTAAGACTGTCCATGGATGGAGGGCATCACCTCTGTCACCTCAGCCAGCACTGACTCAGAGGACAGAATTACGGCCTGGTCTGTGCTGGTGGACCTCGGAGAGCTCATTCGCTTCCCACACCTCAGTTTCTGTCTTAAAGGGGACCTGCACTTTTGTCCTGGAGTCAGGCCTTTGTGGAAAAGAGCTCAAATGGAAGCTGTGCTTCCCCTCGTGCTGAGGAATGCCACCAGGGATTGTGTCCAGGGCTAGACACTTGGATCCTAGACAGTGTCCTGTCCCTGCGGAGTGTCCACAGGGGGTGAGAAGGAACAGCTCCACCCCGCTGTGGCCTGTTCTCACAGGGTAAATAAAGTTCTTAAGATCAAGGAAAATAAAATTCAGTAATACATTTCAGAGGAGAATTGGGCATCGGTAAGAACCGCATTATAACAAGGAGGTAATATTGAATGTGCTTAGTCAGACCTACTTCCTGTCAATAGTAGAATTTTCAGCAGCAGGGATATTACAAAAAAAAAAAAACAAACAGATCAATGAGAGCATCTTAAAAAGGTGTTGCTTCACCTGGGTTTAGGATATTGTAATCCACATTCTGGCAAACAGAAACACAGCTGAAACACGGGGTCGCTCCTTGCCTGTGGTTTACTTTCAACCCAAAGTTAAGAGTGGAAGTTTCTGGATAGCTCTGCTCTCTTTCGCATCCTGCCCGTAGAGTTGTAATGCACTAAAAATGCTTCACAAAAGAGCAGCTCACTCTGATCTTCCTAGTAGCTCTTGAATTTTACCACAGGCATGAAAAGTCCCCATTAAAGCACCATCCTGGTTTACAGTTACCATTCTGATCGGAGCTGGATTACTATTCAAATGCTGCCAAAGCCAAACTGTGGCTGGAGGGTGGGGAGTGAGGCTTCGGAATGGGAAGGGAGTGGAAAATGGGAGGGCGGTGGTGTGTGAAAGTGTGGGAGAGACCTGGAATTCAGTGGGATGAGGAAAGAGAATGTTCTGAGTAAGGCGTTTCAGAACAACGTGGCAACAGAGAATCCTGAGACCATCCTTACAGGTTTTTCCCAAGATTCAACCTCCGCCTTAACTGCTGTGACCACAATGGGAGGACTGCTTTGCACTTAAGCCCCTCCTAGCTTCTGAAATCTTTTGCACTTAAGCCCCTCCTAGCTTTTGAAGCTACACTTCAAAACTAAGAAGACAGGCAGAGTATTCCAATATTTTGGTTTTTAATCACTAAAAGAAAAATAAAAGAGTAAGTTACAAAAAATACTGCATTTCCTCCTCTCCATCATAACAAAATGGAACAGTTTAGAAACTATGAGACTCCATCCCAATATCAAAGATTTCAAGGGGAGCATTAAGAAATTCTAGAAGGATGAGAAATGCTTTAGAAGTGTTAGGAGTGAGTGAGCGGGACTGGACGTGTGGAGTGGGGGCTCCTCCAAGGCAGGGTGGGTTACTTTGCTCACGCTCTGATAGTGAGCTCTGTCCCCATCCATGCTCACTGTGTCAAGGGTAATAAAAGCAGCAGGATCTACACATTTCCCCCCCCCACCCCCGAGCACTTAGGGGCCCGGTTCCAGGACAGTGTGATAATGTGAGGCTGGCTGTCACTGAGAAGCTGCAGAGAGAGAAGAGAAAATTCTTATCTGAGTCTTCCGCCCACCTGTCTGTGCCCTGTATGCCAATTTGTCAGTTACATAAAATCCTGTTTCAACACTAACAGTCTGAGAGAATGAGAACAATGATGTAATGCTTACAGCCAGGTACTATAATGTGATATTTAAGTGAACAAATGAAAATCAAGTTCTGTGGGGAAAACAGCTACACAGAAGAGTGAGGGTTAAAGGGAACAGAGGAACCATGAAAAAAGACAAAAGGAACTGCCCTGACCTAGGTTGCTGAAGAGGATGGAAATGGGTGGTGTCAATCAATGTAATCCACGTGTTCTTGTCTGTTCTGAGTGAAGACGGGAACAGAGACAGGCAATATCACTCAGTAAGGCCCGATGAAAACAGAAAGTGTCATGTAACTCAAACACAGGACAGAGCCGTGAAAGCCTGCGTGCCCCACCCTCCTCCCCCTTTGCCAAGTGCAGTTTTGGTTCCTGAATCTCCTCGCTGGTGAGAGAGCACAGGCTCGCCTGCCGCTGGCGAGACACTTTGTCACTTAATCTATAGGCAAAGGCTTCTTTTAAAATACCTTAATTTTCTTTCTGAAAACAGGAGAACTAGACCCACAGAATCTGAGAAATCATGTGAGTGTGCAAATAGCAGTATCAAGAAATTAGTCAACAGGCTTTCCTCTACCAAATAGGAGTAGGTGTGTCTTTCGTCTCATAATTACTTGACTGAAAGGGTGCTTTCCGTGACTTACTGTTTCTATTCAGGGATTCAGGAGGCCCCATTGGATGTTTTAATTAGTGTTTGCAGAGCAGTAACTTTCCTAACATTCTTAGCTCTGCCTCTCTCCCTTACTGGTGACACAGAGGGAAATGTTCTACCCAACTCAATTACACGGATCTAAATCCAGGTCAATACCATGGCGATGGTCACCATGCTATCCTGATGAGCTGATTTCCACCAGGTGGCCCCATCATTTCCCCTAAATTATCTCCGAGTACTTAGGCACGCCCTCTCTCCAAGCCCAATGAGCCTGTTCATTTCTCCCAGACCATACAAGAATCATAACTCAGGCCTTCGTTCTCCTGCTGGCCTGCATCTGTAACTCTCCTCATCTTCCCCTGATTCTTACCCTTTCTTCAAATCCTGCTTCTGCCACGGCTTTCCCCTAGTTGTTCCAGCCCTTGCTGATCTATCTCACCTGTATCTGGGATGTTGCTTCTAAACTATGTCAGTGATTTGATACTGGAAACATGCTTGTGTGGATCTGTGTTGCCCACTTGCCATGCTCCAGTGGAGGAGCTCTCTGTGCTGCCTATGGTAGGAACTCAACACTTATGGATGGAGAGATGCCCACAACTCCTGCTGAAGTGACAGTCTGCAAGGGTCATGGCTCCTTATAAAGGGCATGTATGATCTGGGCAGCTGCTATGGGCAAAGGGTAAAGTTCAAGTGCTCAGATTCCTTTGCCTTCTTCTATGACACTACGTGCATTGGGATACTTGGGATAAACAGCCATTTTTTAGTATTTTTTCATTATTAGTGAGCTAATTTAAACTGAAGCAATAATCTTGATGTTGCCAAAATTAACTACTCAATTGAATAGTCATTTAGGTAATAATGACAACAAAACAACAGTGTTCACAAATTGAAACAACACTTCTACCCAGAAGGAGTCTGAACTAAAGTGAAAAGCAGCCAGCAACCCTCTGCTCCTGGCCTGGGCTAGTGGAGCAGTGTCCCCCAAGTCAGAGGGGAGAACAACACTCTCTCTCTTCTGCCTCACAGATGTCACATGGCTGGGCTCTGCCCTGGTCAAATGGAAAACTGCCCAGAAGAAATGAGGCTGTGGCTTCTTTGTCCAAGATCCCATGGCAGGTGGAGTTGGCTGTGTCTATCCTCAGGATTGACATGCTGGGGTCTTCTTGCAAAGACCTGTTTCACCTTCTTCTTGGCATTGCTCTGATGGCCAGGCTCTCACAGATATAATTAGTCATAATCCTATATAATAAAAGGCTAATAGCAATTGTCCCCTCGACCGGGAGTTTGATCAGGGGGTGGACCAGCTGGCCAACTGCCCACGGCCCCTCCCCCCAGCTGGCCCTGCTCTCCATCATCCTCCCAACACCACCCCCCCTCCCAATGTGGGCAGTCAGGCCAGACCCCACCTATGGGCAAATTCGTGCACTGGGCTTCTAGTTAAGTTATAATTCAAGATCCCCAAAACCAATGATCAATACTCATTCAGTCTTTATCTTACTTGACTTAGTAGCAACAACTGACATGGTACTTTCTCCAACTTGAAGCACTTTCCGATGCCACACTCCCTGCTTCTCTTCTTACTTTACCCGCTGCTGACTCCATGGACCCTGGAGTCCCATGACTCAGCCCTGGGGCCTTTCCTGTCCTCCATCTATACCCACCCGGCTGGCAATCTTATCCAGATTCCTGGCTTTAAAATGCATCCAGAGAATTTCAGCTCCCAAGCACAGCCCATCCTCATTACTCATGGATTCCATATATTTTAATTTGCCTACTCACTAAAATTTACTTCTAGCCCCCAAATCCATACGTGATGCTTTTGTGGTCATTTGTGGACATGAGCAGAGTGGCCAAACCTTTGAGTTGCCCATGGTGCACATTCCCAGGTGAGTCAAAGTGGCAATGCTCTGCCCTCTAGTTTGGCTCTCACACTGTAAACAAGTATTGTTTTCATGATCTAATTAGCACCACATTTTTCACATTGTGGTGCGTTTTGTTGACTTCACTGTTTCAGATGGGCCCCAATTATAATGCCGAAGTGTGGTAGAGTTCTTAAGCACAGGAAGGCCTGGATGTGCCTTAAGGAGAAAACACATGTGTCTGACCAGGTTTGTTCAGGAACGAGTCATGTGCTGTTGGCCATGAGTTCAATGTTAATAAATCAACAATAACATTAAATAAGGTGTCATTGAACAGAAACACACATAAAATAAGGGTATGTATTGATCAGTTGCTAAAAATGTGATCAGAGGCCCACAGGAACCTAACCCTGTCTTTCCTTCGGAGCAGTGGCTCCGTCTTCACTAACTCAGTGTTCATGGGACTTCACAGAACTTAACTACCATGTGTAACGAGAAAACTGCACAGTTCCAGGCTGGATTTCTCTCCAGAACTTCAGACTCATTCATATTTCAGCAGCCTCCTTGACCTTGCAGACTTTAAAAAATCAAAACCCAAACCCCTGATAGTATTTTTGCAACTTGCTCCTCCCAGGGGCATCTCAATTCAAGGCAACTATGCCACTTCAGGTGCTCACACAAAAAATCCTTGGAATTACCCTGGATTTCTCTTTCAATTTTTCAAATCTTGATGATACTATCTTCAAATTATATGTGGAGTCTGGCAACTTCTCACCACTTCCACTCTGCCAACCTGTACCTTAGAGGTAAAAGTCAGATCATGCCATGCCTTACCTCAGAACCTTCTAATAGCTTCCTGCCACCTGAGTAAAAGCCACAATTTTGACAATGACCTGTAGTCCTGGTCTGCACCTGCCCTTCCCATTGCTTCTCTGACTTTATCTGCCCTATTATCCTCTCTGCTCATCCCAGTCTCCATGCCTCAGGGCCTTTGCAGCACCCTTGGAATACTTTTCCTCCAAATAACAGCACGGCCAGCTTCTTCACTTCTGTTAAGTCTTTACCGCATCACCATCGTCTTAGGTGAGAGCTGCCCTCATCACCATGATTAAAGCTACAACCACCTACACACACACACACTTGCTCATCTCTTGACTGCTTTATTTCTTTCCAGAGTACTTATCACCATCTAAGGTACTAATTAACATGCATAGCTGTTTGCTTATCATCTGTCAGGCTCCCACTCAAATGTAAGTGCCATGAGGGTGGGACCTTTATCTGTTTGTTTTCTTTCTACTGATGTATCCTCAGAGCCTAGAACAGATGGTAGGCACTAAATAAATAATTCTTGAATGGTTGAATAATGTAGTGCTTACCATACATTATTCAATGTACCTGGTTGCCCTCTGTCTCTCACAGTAATACTGACTGTGAACAAATATGTCTTATTCGTATTTGTATTCCTAACACCAAACCACTGTGCAGGGTGCATAATAGGAATTCAATAAATGCAGGCTGAATGAATACAAAGGGAGGAGAGAAAGGGAAAAAATGCTGATTTTCAGAACCTTGGGGTTTTTAGTCAGTCAACAAGCATCTGTGCCAAGATGAGTAAGACACAGTCCCTGCTCTAGAAAAACCCACAGCGTGGTGGGGAGAGACACAAATGAAAATGGAACCTGAGGCAGTGTAATCAGAGCCATGATGAGAAAGGGTTAGGAAAAGAACTGGGATGACAAAGGAGAGGATGGGTGTTGGGAAAGCAATCACAAGGAGGTCACGTGTAAGCAGGGCTTTGCATAGGCATCTGCCATGTAGACTGCAGGGGACGAAACACAAGCCACTGCCCGAGGTATGTCTACAGAGACAGGAGCCTCCCTATGTGTCCCCTTCCTTGCTCTAAAAGGTCTTCCAGGAGCCTCAGTGCTTAAACATGAAGAAACAGAATTGCTATATTCCCACAATTCTCCTCTTCCCCTGCCCACTCATAGAGAACTTGATATCTGATAAGAGGATTACCAAGGACTCCTCTTGCCTCCAGTTAGGGTAGTAGGAATAAGGGCCACATCTAAACACTGTTCCCAGTCCCCAGACTCATCAGTGTCTGACATCTAAACAGAACCAGGCCAGACAATGGCGGTCACTTAGAGACCCAGAGAAACTGCCCTTCTGTGGGCTCTGCCAGGATGCAAAGAAGCAAAAACCAATTTAGAAAGTGCTAAAGCTTTCCAACCTCAGAGCCAAATATGAGAGCAGTCTGATGCATATGTAAATATGGACATTCTTTGTCAGAACATGAAATCATAGCCCCAGAGCCGACTTCCCAAATGGGGACACTGGGCAGCCACCACACCTTCTGCAGCTTCTTAGCTCAGAGTGCCTGGGCACCAGCCTGCTGAGGAAGCAGAGCCACCTGGCAGGGGCCCTGGACACCATGAGCTCATAGACCTTCTCATTTTCTAATGTCTGTGGTCAGAACAGGCTTTCTTCCTCCCCATCTTCTCAGAGAAATGAGAATAAGCTTGTCCATTTGTTTTGATTTACTACTTGCCTGCTGGCTTGGACTGAGCTGGAGAAATTCCACACGCACACCACACATGCTCACGTTTCTGCCCACCGCCCCACCCAGGCATACACATGCATTTGCACATGTGACACAGCCACAGCTTCCAGTGTCCCCGACGGGGCCCAGCCTATTCCTACACCGATCACTTTATTCTCCTAGAACGGAGATGGCTCACTATGGCATTATCTCCATCAAGACCCGTGCTGGCCTCTTAAATAGGATCAGAACTATCTGTTCTCTGTCTAGTGCAGGGGTGGGCAAACTTTTTGACTCGAGGGCCACAATGGGTTCTTAAACTGGACCGGAGGGCCGGAACAAAAGCATGGATGGAGTGTTTGTGTGAACTAATATAAATTCAAAGTAAACATCATTACATAAAAGGGTATGGTCTTTTTTTTTTTAGTTTTATTCATTTCAAACGGGCCAGATCCGGCCTGCGGGCCGTAGTTTGCCCACAGCTGGTCTAGTGCATACACACAACCCAGGGATACAATCCCCACCTGCAACAGTCAAGAGCCAAGCAGCACTGAGCACACCTTCTCGTCCCCTGACACATTCCCACCACCTTTATCCCTTCCTTCTAAACCTCCTTGTCTCTGAAGTTATTCCCTCAGCCTGCTCTTTTCTCCTCTCTGGTGAGTTCCCTTAAAAATGCAACAGCTATGCAAATACTGTAAGGCTGGGCCCTGGAATTTCCCACAAGCTCTAGGCCCCCAGGCCCACAGTGAGGCCTATTTTCCTCAGCCTTCTGAGGAAGACTGTGTGTTGCTACCAAAGACAAACAGGAATGATGTTGGTTGTATAATATTCCCTCCTTTCTTCTGGGACAGGCTTCCTGTTCTCATTAAGAAAGACCATCATGGTTTGCATGATGAAAATTCAGCCGTAATCTCCGTTTTCTAAAAGTCTTTTCCAACCTCAGTTTTAACTATTCTCAGACTAGCCTGTACACTCTCCCTGGGCTTTTTCCCACCTAGGGCTATTGTACACGTTGATGCCTCTACCTGGAATGTTATGTCCCCTAAATTCCCATGGCTGGCTGCCCAAGTCTCCTCCCTATCCCCTGAAGCCAGTTCCAATCCCTCTGCACCCTTGTTACTCTATCACATGCCCCTGTTTTATTTTCTTTTATTCGTAGTACTTACCACAATCTGAAACAACCCTGTTCATTTGTTTGTTTCTTTGTTTACTGTCTGTTACTCCCAACTACAATGTAAGCTGCAGGAAGACAGGCTCATTCACTGCCATCACCCTAGTGCCTGGAATAGCATCTGATACATAGCAGGCACTTTAATGTACATTTGCTAAATGAATGAATATATTCCTGTAAATGAAATTCTCAAAAACTTCACAAAGAGTTCCAATGGCTTTTCTCCAGGTCCCAGAAGACAGAAGGTGAATCTCAGGGTCCGTGTGTTCCTATCTGTCAGTAGCCTCCTCGGCATCCCCATGTTTAGTACAAAAAAAACCTGGGCTTCTCATTTTAAGGAAAACGTTCATTCTTTGTTTCTCCAGTGCAGATCAAGACTGGCTAATTCATGAGAGTGACTTCTCTAAGGTTCCAACCAGAGTCCTCCAATCGACATTTGGCTTCCAGCTGCTTCTAACTCAACATTTTAAATGTTTTATTTGTGTCTGCACCTTATTGTTATCTCAGCCTCTCACTGTAAAGCATTTGAAAACATAAACACATGAACTTTTCTGGTATTAGAATCTGGGAATTCATCCAAATCAAGTTCTGGCCTCCAGTCAGGCCCTCACCCAAATCAAACAGGATTTCTCCCCAACTCTTAAAAGGTTTCGAGCGGAATCCCTTCCCTTCCAGCTCCTTCCAGTGTCTCTCCCTCTTTTTATTCTTCCCTCCAGGGGAATGCAGGCAGCTGTGATCATGTGCCAGCCTCAAATGCTTAAGAAGACTGGTGAGGGTGACACGCAGGGACACACACACACTGTCCTCACCAACATAGCCGGGGGTCCCACAGGCCGTGGACATCACGTCTCCTTTGCCCTCCATCTTTGACAATCCAAAGTCACTGATCATTATTTTGGACTCCTCATCTTGACTGTAGTACAAGAGATTTTCAGGCTAAAAAGAAAATAAGAAAAGTATTTACAAACTGTGTTTAGAGCTGGTTAATTGTGGACTCACCAAACCACAAAAATCTATTCACTATTCAAAAATATACTTGACCTTTAGATGTAGTGAATGCATTAAGAAAAGTGGTCTTTAATGAAGCACTGGAGAGGGCATTTACTACTTTTCAATAAATGTTAGTCCCTCTCCCATTATTAATATTTTCCCTACTTAAAAAAATTAACCCCGTTTGGAGGCAATCCAGTGAAAACAGTAAGGTAAGCAGAGCTGCCATGCCAGAGGGACTGCCCTGCAGGGCTGATGCCTCAGACCTTGGAATGGTACCAACAGGGCAAAATAACCCCTGGACTGGGCCGAGGGAAATGTTGTTTCCCAAAAGCACTGTATACAATGACAACAAGAAAGCAGTTCTTATGACTGATGGACTGAAAATTAAAAACATTATTGAGAATGAACATCCCTAAGTTATGTTACCTGCACCAACAGAAACACCTTCCCTCTACTGATAGAGTTGTTCCCCTTCCCTAGCCTTTGTCTCCCAATCAGAACACGATCTGGGCTTCTGCCTGGATTAATGATACCCAAATACAAATATTCTCGTTGGTCTCAAATAAATACACGTTGCCTCTCCCTCTATTTTTAGATTAGCACTAGGACGCTGGGGCTCTCAGACTTGTCGGTTCATTTCCTGGGTTAGGAGAAAGGGGAGACCCAGAAATAAAATCACTTTTGCAGGTGCTATTTTGTTCTTTCACCAGACCCTTGTTGGCAACCTTTCTCTAACCCAAGAGTCGCTCCCCCTGCCCTCAGCAATGCCTGCCCGCCCGCCCATCCCGCCCATCCCATAGTTCAGGCAGATGTGCTCACTTTCCCCTTTCCTGAGCCAGCTGACACCTGCCTGTTCTGCTCCCTGGCCAGCAGAGGGATGTCACCAGGGAATGAGTGGGAGTTGGAAGACCCAGCACTTTCCAGCCATGTGTCCTTAAGTACCCTTAGCTGCTGTTTGCCTTGCTGTACAACAGGAGTTGCAAGGGGGAGACAATGAAGCCTCATTTGCATAGCATTTTAAGTAAAATCCAGGAATCTTGGGGTTCCTGGCAAAGAACGGGGGCAGGACTTGTGGAGACTGAGGGAGGTGTGTCAGCCTCAGAACGGTCCCTGCACTGCCAGGTTGAGACCCTGAACACAGGGGCGCTCACTTTTTTTTGTCCATTCTGGAAAAGTTGTTCAATTAATGATGTTGTCACTGAGGGAGATAATGTCAAGGACTGACACCTCTGCTGTCGTCCAGTTATGTCCCCCCACCCAGAAAACTCTGAAACTATACCAACTGAAACATACTCATGTCCCTCATTTGTACCGAACCTTAAGGGAATGCAGCAGAAGAGTCTGCATTGAGGAACTCACTTGCCCATACATACCATTTCGGATCTGGGTTTCCTCCCAACCCCAGGAGTGAGGCAATATTCTCTCTTGTCAGTGGCTTGTGGTGAATATTTGGTTCCTAAGTATTGCATTTTAGGAACTACTCTTTTGTAGAGTGACTTGCCTAATTTAGAAAAGTGGTTCTCAGCCTAGTTGTGCAGCAGAATCAGCGGAGAGGGTACTAAATGGCTGGGGATACTGTTCAGTGGATGTGAGGTTGGCCCAGGCCTCTGGATTTTAGAATTCCTTTAGGGGAGGGGGATTCTGAGGTGCAATTGCTGCTGTGGAGAAATTGTGAGAACTGACCAAGACTCTTTTCTTGACCAAACCTTAGTCAGGCTCGTCTGAGCCTTCTTCTTGACCAGACCTCGACCTTGGCCTTCTGTGTCCCTCCTTGTCCTTGCTGGGCCTGCACAGCCAGTCTTTGCCAGAATCCTGCTAAGTCAGTTCAGAGGGAATCCCTCACTCTTGATATCTGGTCAAGTTCTTCATCCCCACCCTTTGATGTTGTTAAAAATATTATTCAGACACCTGTTAACGATGGTTAGGAAGACTGTTCAGGGGAGATTACTGCAGTGGGGTTTGCAGTAGGGGAAAGGGACTGACCTCAACTCTGAATACAATAAGGACAAGTGGAGAATTATAGCCAAAGGTCAGGGTAGGGGTCAGTGGACAAAAAAGTGGCTAAGAGGCAACATCAAGGATAAGGGGGACTCTGGCTGCAGGATGGCTAGATATGGAGGGCAGGGAACAAGGCATCTGATCAGATATGAAGGGTGGGGATTTCTGCTAAATCGTCAGGATTCTCACTAAGACTGAACTAAGTGGGCAGAGCCAATGGACTCAAGGTAAACCCAAGGTCAGGACCTAGTCAAAAAGAAGGCTCAGGGGTGTCCACTCAAGTTTGGTGAGTCTCCTTTGTCTGTCAGTGTGTAAGCGTTTAGCCTGCTTTTAGCAAGGATCCCCTTACCCTTGATGTCTCCTCTTAGTAACTGTCCATCCATGACCCCTCACTCGGCTCGAGCCCATAAGTATCGCCCTCCTACCCTCACCTCCCTTGCTGAATTTGGAGTTTAGTTGGATTCTTTTCCCTATTTTGATACTGGAACACCCTCTTGCACCAGTCTTGAATAAAATCTTCCTTACCATTTAACAAGGGTCAGAACACTTGTTTTTCTTTAACAGAACCCCAATTTTTTTCCCTCTATACTTTACCCAAAATGATAACATAAAAAGAAATGGCATTGAACAGTCACTGCAACATTAATTCTGTGGATAAAGATAAGATCAGAAGAAAATCAGTGTATGATTTTGAGATGCGTTTTAAAAGAGAATGAAGTGGGCTAATAAATAGTCAAAATAAGAATAATGTTTAGAAAGTAGGGGCAATGATCTAATCAAAAGTGCATGTGGTTCTTCATGTTCTCTCTGAATGCTTAGGGGTTACCCTTTGATGAACAGTAAGGGTGCAGAGAGCAGCTTTCTGCTTTTAAGTTCCCGAGTTACAATCTTTCTTGTCCCAGCACTTGTGCAGCTGTAAAGTCAGTGAGCTCCTGCTTCTGAACAAGGCTTCGTCCAGGCAGGAGATCACCAAAGGGCCCAAAATCCTTCTTAAACATTCCTCCTACAGAAGACCCACTTCGAAGTGCTCTTTCAAAGGACAATTATCCCTAAGAAGGATTCAATGGACTGGTCATTCACAGTTAAGATCAATACCTTAATTGGCTCAAGACTAGTAAAGACAATAGGGCTTTTTGTTGGGGGGACAGGGAAGAAAGTGGGAGAGAGGACAGACTTCAGGGATAACCTGGATGGAGGCCCCCGTGGGCATTAGGAGGGCTGTCGGAGGCGGGTATGGTAGATGGGGAGATCTCTCAATTCTTCCTGGGGTCCTAGGAGGCTCAGGACTCACCTGAAAAATTAGCTTACTATATTTTATAGCATCTTTGCAAGACAATTGGTGGCCAATACCTGAGTTGGAAGGTCAACCAACCCTTTAATATTCACATGACAAGCTATTAAAATATCTGAGTCAACACTTCCTGTAAAGTTAATGTTACACATAATCAACCATCTTCCTAATTCAATATGATGATTCTCAACTGGGGCCAACTGTGCACCCTAGGGGACAGTTGGCAATGCCTAGAGGCATTTTTGGTTGTCACAACTCCAGGAGTGGTACTGGCATCTGGTTGGTAGAGGCCGAGGGTGCGGCTACACATCCTACAATGCACAGGACAGCCCCACTACAAGGAATGATCCAGGTCCCTGTGTCACTAGAGCAGGGCTGAGAAGCCCTACCCTAATCTGAGGAGGCAGTAGTGGGCATTTCCTGTCTCAGTCTCTTATTTTGAAAAAAGAACAACTGATTGTATCTAGTAGTGTTCTGGGGCAAGAAGATACAATAATACCTTTCTGGAGGAAGAAGAAAGCATATTTAAATGTGGGGTGGGGAAGTATCCCAGAATATACCTTAGTCGTTTTTTCTTTTTAGTTTTGTTTTTTAATCATCACCTGAGGATGTTGTTTTGTTTGTTTATTTGTTGTTGTTTTTTGTTGTTGTTTTTAGAGAGAGAGGAAGGGGGAGAGAGAGAGAAACATCGATGTGAGAGAGAAACATTGATCGGTTGCCTCCCATATGTGCCCTGACTGGGGATGGAACCTGCAATCTTTTGGTGTACAGGATGATGCTCCAACCAACCGAGCCACCTGGCCAGGGCTGTGCCTTAGTTTTAAATTAACTTGATCATCTTCTCCATTGCTGTAGCCTAAATAATATAGCTTGTTTTAATTTTCTCAGATGTTTATGAAAATTTAACATTAACTTCCTCCACATAGATCAAATTCCTTCGTATTGTTGAAAAGAGATCACAAAAAGGCCCTAAAATGGCAATGTTCCTTCCACAATTATAAGCCTGGTGGGTGATCTTAAAGCTCCACGGGCTGGAAGCTGCAAGTGTTTTACCAAAAGAGTTATGTGGGGAGTGAAAAATGATATCTCCCATGCAGCCAATCTGCCTTTCTATGGGGGAAATAAACATTGCCCCTCTGGGAAATGCCTTTCCTGCTTAGAAATTATTTCTAATAAGATGGCTGCCTGCTGTGTACTGGAAGCATAGATTCTGTGTTTGGTGAGGGCATAGAGAGCAGAGGAAGCACTGTTGACTGGCATAGAAGTGCCAGCTAAATCATCTTCTCTATCTAGCCCTTACTTAGCCCTCTAAAGGATCTCCAGGTCCTAAGATTAGCTCATTGTGCTCACAGCCCATTTCACCTGCCAAGGAGCCTGCAAAGGCCCTGGCTAGTTGGTCAGTGGTTAGAAGGGTCTCAGGCTTAATTCCCCATCAGGGGCACGTACCTGGGTTGCAGGTTCGATCCCTGGCTCTTGTAGGGTGCTTGCAGGAGGCAACCAATTGCTGTGTCTCTCTCACATTGATGTTTCTCTCTCTCTCTCTCTCTCTCTCTCTCTCTCTCCTTCCTTCCTTCCTTCCTTCCTTCCTTCCTTCCTCTCTCTCTAAAAAAAAACAATGGAAAAAATATCCTCGGGTGAGGATTAACCAAAAACCAACCAAACAAACAAAAACAAAAACAAAAAAGAAGAAGCCTGCAAAGGGTGACAGGTAAGGACTTGACATTTCCAAATACTCTCACCCAGCAGTTTTCCAAGAGGGGTTCTCAAGCCATCATCATCATCACCCAGACTCTCCTTATAAATGCAAGTTCTCCGGCCCCACTGCAAACCTACAGAGTCAGAACGTCTGGAGTGGGGCCAACAATCTGTGTTTTTCCAAGCCCTCTAGATCAGCGGTTCTCAACCTGTGGGTCGCGACCCCTTTGGCGGTCGAACAACCCTTTCACAGGGGTCGCCTAAGACCATCCTGCATATCAGATATTTACATTACGATTCATAATAGTAGCAACATTACAGTTATGAAGTAGCAATGAAAATAATTTTATGGTTGGGTCACAACATGAGGAACTGTATTTAAAGGGCCAGAAGGTTGAGAACCACTGCTCTAGATCAGGGGTCCTCAAACTTTTTAAACAGGGGGCCAGTTCACTGTCCCTCAGACCATTGGAGGGCCGGACTATAGTTTAAAAAAAACTATGAACAAATTCCTATGCACACTGCACATATCTTATTTTGAAGTAAAAAAACAAAATGGGAACAAATACAATATTTGTATTTGCATGTGGCCCGAGGGCCATAGTTTGAGGACCCCTGCTCTAGATGATTCTGATACAGATTGACATTTGGGAGCCATTAGCCTACTCAATGGAAAATGATAACATGGAGAGAAGAAGAGAAAACTTTACAGTGAGTGCTTATGAAAGGAAAAGCTACACCATTTTATACCTTGACTCCTAGTACCAGATAATGGGAGATATTGAAATTCCATTTTCACTCGTGCTTAGAATTTATTCTTTAAATTGGTCTAGATTTCTAATAGTCGTGTATATGGCTTCAGTGCAATATGATCTCTGTGTTTATGATATGAGTGGTGGGTACGCGTGCTGAGGTAGAATTTCTACCTGGAAGGATGCAGTGAGTGCTGGGGGTTAGACCTGGAGCTGCTGTAGATGAAGCCACATTACAACCTTGGGTCAACAATGCTAACTGTACTGTTCCTCAAAATGATATGTTCGTTATCTGCCCTTTGGTATTGACATAGACCTGGGGAGGAATGTATTTCCAAGGTGCCCAAGTATGGCCCAGGTCCTTCAGTGCTATTAAGTGAAGGGCAAGGATGCCAAAGCCCCACAAGGAAAAGATAAGAAAGGAACCCAGGACATTGTAGAGGCTGTAATCGCTGTCTTTCCTGATAACCTTCCATTTCCCTTCTCTTTCATCTCCTGCCCTCTACCCACTCTCTCCTTTTTTTTTTTTCATATAGCGTATTGTACTGAAACAGAGATGCAATAAGGAGAAGACTGGAGAACTGCACTGGAAGAAGGGTCTTTGTGTCCTACACATCTTAAACAAATTACCTTTTAAAAAATATATATATATTATTGATTTTTTACAGAGAGGAAGGGAGAGGGATAGAGAGTTAGAAACATCGATGAGAGAGAAACATCGATCAGCTGCCTCCTGCACATCCCCTACTGGAGATGTGCCCGCAACCAAGGTACATGCCCTTGACCGGAATTGAACCTGGGACCCTTCAGTCCACAGGCCGACACTCTATCCACTGAACCAAATCGGTTAGGGCAAAATTACCTTTTAGATAGACTTCAATCAATACGTAATGTACCTCTTGGTTGCCCTTTGGCAGCATGACTATAAAATCTCCCAGGCCGTGGCCAGCCCTACTCATCTTCATCCTCCTTCAAGCTACTTCTGAGTCACAAAGGTCCAGATGACTAACAGTACACAAATGCCCACCATTATTCCACCCATATCTACATCAAGGCAACCCCATCCCTCCTCTGGAACCAATCCTCTTGGACAGGTGCATTATGAGTTGGAGAGCAGCTGAAGGATGTTGCTAAGCAATGGCCTCACCTTGAGGTCCCTGTGGACGATGCCCATTCTATGGAGATAGTAGACAGCATCCAAGACCTGGCGGATCAGAGTGCTAGCATCTTTCTCTGTGTAAAATCCCTTCTCCACTATTCGATCAAACAACTCTCCACCGGACACACTGTTAAAAAAAAAAAGGAACAAATGAGAAGTTTGAGAGGAGCTGTTGAATTATTCAGGGACAACCATGAGTAAAGGTTTTAAATATGGTAAAAGACCCAAATTTTATTTCATAAATGAATCCATTTTCAGAGTTAGAGATTTTTTCCCCTCTATTCTCCAGTAGCTCTACTAAGGAAGTGTTTCTATGTTATGGTGGTACAAATGTCCAGAGTGAAATAAAGGAAATAAAAATAAGCCAGGACCCACAGACTTAGCCAGGCTTGGCAGGTCTCTCCTGGCCTCTGCCTCCTTGCTGCTGTGACAATGTAAAGTCAGGATAACCTTCAGAAACGTCAGCATCATCAGATACAGGGAGATGATGCTGGCAAAGATGTCTCCCTCACACAGACAGTATCCTTAAAGGACCCAGGTGGGGGGTGCTGTGGACAAAGCATGGAGCAGCCAGCAGGATGTCTGGGCTTTTGACCGAGTTATGCTCCTAATATGCTGAGTGTGTGAGCATTCCTTGAGTCTTTAAACCTCAGTCTTTTTATCTGTAAAATGAGGGTGTTAATCTAGTCAACTATTTCCAACAGAGGTTAGGGGGATGTTCTCGGAGGCTGGTATCAGAGCCTGAAAGCCACATGTGATTTACAAAGAAAAGGGGGAAGAAAATTATACTCTATTACATTGCTTTGCTTTGTTCCCCACTACACCGCCTTTGGTGATAATATTTTATGTTAATTTGCTTTGAATTTCAGATTGCATTAAATATATTTTTCATATTATTAAAGATCTGGGGAAGTGGGTAGGGGCTGGGAGAATGGGGGAAAAGAGGGGTAAACAGGAGACATCTCTAATACTGTAAACAATAAAAACTATCCATTAAAAAAAGAGGGGCCTAGACAAAGAAAGAGCTTTTTGAAAAAGGTCAAAAAGCCTGGTGAACAACTTCCATAGACCCTTTCATTTTGATATTTGATGCTACTCTGAGTTTAACAAAATAACAGAACTATACAATTCTAAATAGAAATAACTCAACTAACACCTTAGCCTTCCAGGTCTTAGAATATATACTTCACTAAGAAAACAGTACTTCTTTCAAATAATTAAGCCATCTTAGAAATTAGCTTCAAGAGATATATTAACACTATTTTTTTTTTCTATAAAAAAGAAACAAATTTTCCAAATTCAAAATGAAAAAGATTTATTTGAAATATTAAGGGCATAAATATTAAGTTTCATAAATAACTTCTACAGCTTCAATAGAGTTAAGGCATGCTCTGGCCACACCACACACACATTCACAAACACTCAAGGCTATGATTCATTTCCTGCAAGTCATGGCAATTAATGTGCAATAACTAAACCACAGATACCGAAACACAGTTGCAGTTGTAAAGGCCTATGTGTTATCTAGGGTCATTCCAAGAGATGTTGTACTTGGATAATGTCTTGTTTCCAAAGCAAACTATGCAATCTACATAAGAAAGGGAAGATGCTCAGGAGAAATAAAAAGCAATCGAAAGAGTGAAAAGAAATTGAAACAACTGGGGAGAAACTACATTTTGGTGATTATGTTGTTTAAACAATCCCTCCTTAGGTAAACCAAAATCCCAAAATGTCCCCTCCTGGCAACTGACACCAGGTTCTCGCCAGTCTTCTTTTTTTCTAGAACCTTCTTCCAATGAGTTTCAATGTCTGAAACTCTGCAGAGCTTGAGGATGTAGGGCAGGAGATGTACTGCTGCCAGGGGCAGGGTGAGTGGGTACATTCACTTGACTTAATCACTTATTTGACTATTCATTCAACATTCTATGCCAGCTGCTGTGCATGGTTGGTGCCAATCAAGGCATCATTAGCTATGAAGGAGGAAAGTCTGTTTTGACTGTGCCCCTCCTATTTCTCTAACATCAGCCCACCCTCCAATAATGGCATGGCGTACGAGTGTTCCAGTGCTTTCTTACCACTCGTATGCCTGCTACTCACTCCTCTGCTCTGAAAGCTGCTGGAGGACCTCAGGGAAGATTGTTCACCCTTTCCTCATCCCACCCCACCTTAGTCCTACATGGCCCACACTGCTAGGTCGTCTCCTTCCCTCAAAACTGATCTTTCTTGCTTCCCATTCTCTCAAAGTTCCCTTTTCTGCTATGTAATCTATAAGGTGTTAATATATTCTATTGAATAATAATATTTACACACTGCAATAGGGTAGCAATACAGTAAGAATTGGAGCTTCAGAGTTGAAATGTAAGATACTGCTGTAGTATGTATTGTCACAGAGTCCCAATTCTCTGCACATTTGCTATTTCCCTTATTCAATTTCAAATTGCACCAGATCTTTATTTTTCTGAACATTGCTCAGAAAAAATCTGGTTTCCTTAGAAACCAAGGAACTGGGGAAATGTTTAAAAACTTGCCAATAAAAAATGTAACGAGTACTAATAAAAATACCTTAAATTTGCAAATCACTTTATGCTTTTCAAAATCTCCTTAAGCATTCATTGCAAAGGCCTGAATGTTTATCTCCCCCTTCCCCAAATTCATGTGTTAAAGCCCTAACTCCTAAAATGATGGTATTTGGAGGTGGGGGCCTTTGGGGGTGCTTAGATTTAGATTAAGTCATGAGGATGGGGCCCCCATGATGGGATTAGTGACCTTATAAGAAGAGGGTGAGAGACCAGTGCGCACTCGCTCACTCTCTCTCTCTCTCTCTCTCTCCCTCCTTCCCTCCCTCCCTCCCTCCCTCCCTCCTTCCTATGTGAGGACACAGTGAGAAGGCGGTTGCTTGCAAGCCAGGGAGAGAGCCTTTAACAGGAACCAAATTGGCCAGCACCTCAATTTTGGACTCTAGACTCCAGAACTGTGAGAAGTACATTTCCATTGTTAAGGCACCCAGCCTCTGGTATTTTGTTAAGGCAGCCTAAGCTAACTAGACAACCACTCATTTTCAAAACTGCTTGTGAACAACCAGAATCCCAGAATCACTAATGAGGAAATAAGTTTGGACTTGTGAGGGACATGTCTAATTTCTAGGCCTAGAGACCATGGTTGGTTGGCTGCTGATCTGAAAGACAGGTTACTCTCTAATCCTTCTATGGCAAGCTTCCTGTGTGCATGGAGTCCTAAATTTAAAAAAATGCAAAGCATTAGAATATATATAGATTAAGGGAGAAGACAAAGACATGATTCAAAAATTCTCTACTCTTCTCAAGTCAAACTTTGACATTGATTTAGAACAACCTGCCTTTGCAAACCATTTTGTTCTTTACATGCACTTGAACTTCCCCATCTAATTTTGATAGGTATCATCTTCTTACTTTAAAAGTTACTGCCAATTTTAACTTAAAATGTTTTATGTCTTATAACAATATCCTCCACATATTCACTACAAGATAGTCCTTGTGCCAATAATGAAAACTGGGGTCCAAAATCTATTTCTCTAGAAATTAGATATAATAAAATAAAATGAGGGCTGAAGGAAACCAGCATATGTCACCCCAAAATATGCCTCTTTGACATAAAAATTATTCTGAGCTAAAGACAATTAAGAAGCAGAGAAAGCTCCCCGCCCCCACCACCACTTGTCTAAAGGCAATAAATAAATTCTCTTTGTATTGGAGACAGACTTTTACCAGCCCAGAGACAAAACCAGAAAAACTGGCAAACAAACCTTATTATCTCACCATTATCTTCCTAGTTACTTCTTCATCAGTTACTACCCCTGCTCCAAATCCCTTTATCTTCTCAATTCTTCACAAATGTATTATCTGTCTATAAGGTATAAAGCTTCCTGCTCTAGTCACTTCTTCAGGTCTTCATTCTCGTGTGAAGGCTCCCAAGTACATGTAAAAACTCAATACAGTGTGTATACTTTTCTCCTGTTAATATGTCTTTGTCAGCTTAATATTCAGACCCCACCAAGGACCCTAAACGGGTTGAGTAAAATGTTTTTCTCCCCTATAGGGCCAAAGAGTACAGCACTGTGTTGTTAATTTCAGACGGAACAGTCTGAGAATTATTAGCAGTGATGCTGGGATAATAAAAAAGCAGTGTTACAGCAAACATGCCTTTAAATTCACAAAGGCTCACATAACCAGGCAGCAAAAGAATAATAGAACCGGGTGACACGAATACAAGAGCAATGTGGTCTTAATGTGCCCCAGAGCTAGGCTGGTTATAAATGTGTGTTTGCTAAGAACCATCTCCCCTATTTACATTTATTTAGTCCTAAGGGGAAGGTACTCTTGAAATATGCAGGTTGTGATTAAGAGAGGTTACAAGCAAAGGATTTTCCAATGTGAAACTTCAAGGCCCAGATGACAGATATGTATATTTTTTTCACCCAGCCTATAGAGAGAAATAATCTATCTTCTCAGTCTTTCCCTCAATCAAGTCCCAACTTGGCAGCCCTGGGATCTTCCTCCTCCCATGCCTGTCTCCCAGGCCCTTACCCTTAATCCTCACTACTTCATTTGGCTTTGGCATCCGTACACTCTGCTCCTGGGGGGACTCCCCCTCCACTCTGGGAAGATTAAAGCTTTATTTCATGGAATCTCTGCCTTCAATATTTTTCCCCTTCAATAAATCCTACTTCAATAATAAAAATATCTTTATTCTTAGAATTCAGTTTCACAATATCTTCCAGGCCTCAATCTGTTCAGAAATTTCCAAAACACAAACACATGCCTCTTCTTTTAATAGACCAGATCAATTTAATTCCTTGTGTTCCAGTATGCTTTGATTCTGGCTGTTTTGTCTTCTCAATATCTGGGGTGTTAGGGGCTGAATTGCATTCTCCCCCCAATTTCATATGTTGAAATTATAACATATTTGGAGATAGAGCCATTAAGAGGTAATTAAGGTTAAATAAGGTCATATGGCTCCAATATGAGTAGTGTCTTTATGAGAGAGATACCAGGGATGCACGCACACAGAGGAAAGACCACGTGAAGACAGCGAGAAGGCAGCCAGCCATCTACAAGCCAAGGAGAGGGGCCTGAGGAGAAACCAAACCTGCTGAAACCTTGATCTTGGATTTCCAGCTGCCAGAAAGGTGAGAAAATAAATTTCTGTTGTTTAAGTCCTCCATTGTGTGGCATTTTGCTATGGCAGTCTGAGCAAACGAATACACTGGGCAACATCAAGTACCTTCCATGTTCGTGCAGTGTACCTTTGAATGTACATTCTCTTCTAATATAGTTTTGAGGTTCGTTGGGGGAAAACTTTTTTGCACTGTGCATTTTTTAAATTCGCCAAGTCAAATAATCTTCTATCAGGCCGGGGAGAGGGGTGGAGGTTACTAAGGTACACAGAGAAGTTAAACACAGTAGAGGGGTCCAGCATAAGGAGTGGGGAAGTGAAAGTGATTTGGAAGCCCATAGGACACCTAGAAGGGGCCCAGGGCACAGGGGCAGGAGAAGGTGAGTATGCCTGATGGATTGATTTGAGAGAGAGAGAGAGAAACATAATTTGTTGTCCCACTTATTTATGCATTCATTGGTTGATTCTTGTATCTACCCTGACAGGGGATTGAACCCACAACCTTGGCATATTGGGATGCCATGCTAACCAACTGAGCTACCCAGCTAGGGTGGACTATGGGCTGTCTTAAAGGTGAAGCAGTAAGCATTTAGTTAAGTGGGGAAAAGCCCAATGGCAAGTAAGGCCTAGAAATGTGAATGATCATAAAAGGAGTTTTTGGGGAACTGACTCTCTTTAGAGAAATTCAGTCGATGAAAGAGATCAGTGAGCACCTTCTTTCTGTAAGCTTCCTGCTTGGCATGCAGTATTGGTCTGTATTTGGGGGCTACAAAAGAAGCTCAGGTTGACAATATAGACAACAGTGACCATTGACTTTCCAAGCTGTGACCCCAGATGATGACCACAGGGCACTGAAGAAGGGAGAAAGCAGTGGTTAGAGGAGGCTTCCTGACGGAGGCGCCTTAACTTCCTTTGTGTCTCTGAGTCCAGCACAATCCTCACTGGATTACATAAAAATGTCAGCTGCGTCCTGAAGGAAGTTGGCTGTGAGATAGGCATGAGGAGGGAGAATATGATAGGCAGGGAGAAGAGTTGAAAGCAGGAATGAACAAGGTAGCAAAGAAACCAGACTTATCTGGAAAATGCAACTGGTGAAGTCAGATCCTGAAGGATTCTGATTCTGAAAACCAAGCAGTGGAGCCTGAATGGGCTGCATCAGATGATAGTAAATTCTAAGCCACTTGATATCTAATGGTAACCCATTTCTGAAAGAGAGGCTACTGAGAGTGTTGCCTTTGATATATGTGGGTGTGGGGTGAGGGACATCTAGGAACAAGGTCATTTCCACGGTGTACATGCTGCCTTCCAATGAAGGTCTGCAGTGCCATCCTAGAGGCCCACTGCTTTTATATTCTCAGTCCTGCTGACTTCCTGACGCCCTTAGGTGTGCTCAGAAAAGCAAATTTATTCCAACAAAACCATGTTGGCTAGCTCTGCAGTGTGCAGAGGTTTCCATCCACCAAGGTAACAACTTTCATTGCTTTGGGTGAGGCCCCAGTGACTCCTTAGAATCATCTTCTCTTCCTGCTTTCCAACCACACCCTTCAGTTCCCAGCCAGCTGCTCCTCCAGACTGGCCAGGAAAAGTGTGGTTATAGCCAAAATGATGGATAAGAAAGAACTAAAGGCTTTACTTTTGTTTAGGAAACTTGCTTGCTGAGACTCCGATAAGGAAATTTTACTCATGAAAAAAGGGCTAAAGGGTTTGTGAGGAAATGATTAACATGATCAAGATTTCAAGAGAAAACAGCTAATCTCTTCCACGTCAAAACACCTGTTCACATTCCAGGGAAAAAAAGATAATTGCGAATCATTTTTAGTTTTTTGTTATCCAAGAAGCCAAAACATGTATTATTCATATACTAGTAGAATCCCCAATATCTATGATTTATATTCCAGTGGGGGAGGAAGAGAGACAAATAGGTAAATGTGGAACTCTCAAGGAGTTCTGCATGCTGTGCAGAGAACTTAAACCTGAGATGAGTACCTGGTGCTGCTACTTTGAATGGGCTCCAGGGGGGCCTTTCAGAACGACAGGGAAGAGTTATCCAAGTAACAGTTTGGGGGAAGAGGTTCTGAAAATGGGCGAGTTTGTTCTAAGGACAGCACAGAACTTAGGGTGTTTGGGGACCAAAAAGGTCAGAATGACTGGAGTTTGCTGGACAATGGGTAGAATGTTTGACAGAAAGCAAGGCCCAGATCAAGCAGGGACATATGCTATGGAATGAATGTTTGTGTCTCCCCCAAATTCATATGTTGAAATGTAACCCCCAATGTGATGGTATTGGGTGGTGGGGACTTAGTAGGTAATCAGGTAATAAGGGTAGAGCCCTCATGAGTGTGATTAGTGCCCTTATAGGAAGAGGCCAGAGAGCTAGCTTGCCCTATTTCTGCCATGTGAGGATACAATGAGAAGTTGGCAGCCTACAACCTGGAAGGAAGCTCAGAATACAATCATGCTCGCACCCTGATCTGGGACTTCCAGGTTCCAGAACTAATGAAAGATAAATTTTAGTTATTTATAAGCACCCTGATTTATGATACTTTGTTATGACAGCCCACATGGATAAAGATATTATGGAAGCTAAGATTTAGATAGGATGGATTTATTCTACATTTGGTAAGAAATCATTGGAGGGTTTTCAGCCAGAGGACAGGTGACTGACTTACAGTTTTTAGAGATTGCTCTGGCTGCTGTGTACAGAATGGCTATTGAGGCAAGAGTGGAAGCAGGCAGATTGTTGAGGAGGTACTGCAGTGATCCAGGTGACAGAGGATGGTGGCTCAGCCTGGGACACTGGAGTCAGAGAGACATGGACAGACATAGCTGAGGAGGTACTGCAGTGATCCAGGTGACAGAGGATGGGGACACTGGAGTCAGAGAGACATGGACAGACATAGGGTATGTATTGGAGATTCAGTAGACAAGATGATGCTGATATGGGGCATGCAGGAAGGAGAGGAATCAAGATTGTCTCCTAGATTTTTGATTTGAGTAACAAGTAGATGGCAATGACATTATTTGAAAGGGGGCCCTGGTGAAAAATAGGTTTGGAGGGCTCAAAACAACTAGGCTAGCAGTGAGCACCAGAACTTACCGCAATGGTGATCATGCTCTTTATCTGCAATATCGATATGGTAGCCACTAGTCATGGGGCTATTGTGCACTTGAAATGTGGCCAGTGCAACTGAAGAACTGACTTTAAAAATTATTTAATCTTTGAATGGACTCCAAGAGGGCCTCTCAGGATGACAGGAAGAGCTATCTAAGTAATGATTGGGAGGAAGAAGTTCTGAAAAATGGGTAAGCTTGATTAATGTAAGGATCCACCTGGCACTACCTTATTGGATAACAGATCTAGAGTCTTGGGTAGAATATGTGAAGTCCAAGATGCCCAATAGATAGAGACAGGTAGGCCATATATATAAGACTGAAGTTCAGGGGGAAAGATCAGGGCTAGAGTTCAAAATGAACAAGTCATCAGCATGTAGTAGATGGTCTGCAAGACCTATAGACTAGACGTGATCAACCACCGAGAGAGTGTAGCTGGATAAAAGGAAAGTGTCTGAGTGCTAGGAATGCCAATGCTCAAACGAGAATGGGCCAGCACAGGATCCAACAAGAGACGGGCAGGAAGCAAAGAAGGAGAGTGCAGTGCCATGGAAATCAAGGAGGAGGTCTTGGTCAACCCTGACAAATGCTGCTGAGAGATCAAATAAGAAATATCCTTTGTATTTGCCAAGATGAAGGCCAGGGCTGAAGGTAGAGATCTGAGAGTCACTGGCATATAACATGGCAATTAGACCTTGGGATTGGAGATGTCTGAGTACACAGAGAAGAGAAGGGTACCCAGGACTGAGGTCTCTGAGCCTATTTTTCTCATCTGTAAAAGGGGAAATTATACCTGCTTTAAGAATTACATGAGACAATGAAAAGAAGATCCCTAGGAAGCCTCTTGGCATGCTTTAGTGTTTTTGAAATGTCAGTTCCCATCTCCCTTCTCCACAGGGGAACTCAGAGGCAGGAGCAAACCACTGATTGACAAGGGATTGGTGTGAAGGTGCTGCTAGGCACAGGCAGTTGGGAGGAGAGGAGGATGACACAGGGTGACACAAGGCTTCTGGCTCTCCAGACAGAAGAGCCCCCTGCTCTTCCCTCTGCTCCACACAGACAGGTTGGAGTTTTGTGCAGGTGTCCATGCACTTGATTAGAATGGAAACTGGTGAAAAATTTTAGCCATATTACATAATTGTACAATTTAGTATTGTGACTTCTGCATTAAATAGATATCTTCCTATAACCTTATAAAATGAGGACTCGCAAGGTGGAGATCAGAATGCTTTCAACCTAGTAAGGCACATTTCCAGAGTTATTCCAGGTTAATGACGTACTAATTGACATGCCTTTGCTCCAAATAGTGACCTACTGGTAGAGCACAGACGGCACGAGCTGTATAATAACCAGTGCTCTTGAATGTATTAAGTATAACTTTTGGAAATATTCTGTAATAAACTGTTTGATGATTACATATCAGCCTTCCCACAATTAGATCCAATTAGGAAGATTTTACTTGGCAACACATTTTTCTATTGTAATTTTACTGATATTAAAATAAATTTGCATTCTTTGAGTAGGTAACAACTGAAAGAGATTGGAGATGGCTCTGGAATAGCTCCAGGAACACAGCTTGATTACAGATAGGCCACCAAATTGGTAACTCCCAAGTAGGGAACTGCCAGTTGGCTGTAAGCACATCTTCGTCTATCTGGGATAAGTGACTATGTTCAAAACTAATGAGGGCAATTATGAAATTTCACATATGCTCAGAGATTCAGTATCTGACAATAAATTGATAGGGCCCCAGTTTCGTGACAAGTCTCAAATGTGCTTTTGAATTCCTTTTTGTTTGTACAGCTTTAATGGAAGTTCATTACATGTATTTACATTCCTTCTAGTGTTTCTCAGTCAAGAGGATCTTTACTAAAAATCACATAACAGATGTGTGGGGGAGCACGTGCACTTAGGTAATATGAGGAAGGTCAAACAATGCCTTTGAAAAGCATGAGCAAAATAAAGACTGCCTGCTATTGTCAGCCTTGCAAAATGCTCAATGCCTTTGTTGATTAAATAAGTCTGTGGAGTTCCCAGGTTTACCTTCTGTCAATAGCACTGACAGAGATGCATGACCGCAGGTGATCCCTGCAGGGCTCACCAGCTCTGGGCCACCTGTACCTGTTGAACCCTCACATCTAATTCCTACCCATCATTTAGAGCCTAGCTTGAATGTCACTACTTCAGAGAAGACTTTCATGATTTCCAGACCAGATTAGCACCACCACCACCCTCACCCCCGCCATTACATTTGCTCTCAGCACCTTTATTTCTGCACAGCACTCACCACTTAGAATTAATTATTGACATATTTATCTGTGTAATGCTTGTCCTGCTCTGCTCCAGCCTACCCCAGACAATGAATGCCAGGAAGGCAGAGTTAATGTTATTAATTATTGACATATTTATCTGTGTAATGCTTGTCCTCCTGCTCTGCTCCGGCCTTACCCAGACAATGAATGCCAGGAAGGCAGAGTTAATGTTGGCCTCTTTGCTGAAATTAGTTTACCCAGGGTTTAGCATGGTACCTGGCACATATAATAAGCTAACTAAATGTGTGTTGAATAAAATAAGATGTTGCACAAAAAATGCTTAGTGAATGGGGTCTGGATCTAGTTGGGCATGGCATCCTTAAGCTATCATGCAAATCCTCAGAGTGTGTGCTATGGAGTACACAACAGAAGTGTTCTGAAGCCCACCCTGTTTAGCAGACTGGCAGTTGAGCCAATTTTCTCTCTACCTTCATCTCACTCCATCCATCCACCCAGCCACTCAGCCACCCATCCATCCATTCTACTCTCCCAGTCAATTTAAACTTGCTAATGGTTTGCATGTTGTACCTTTGCGTCACTAATCATATCTCTTCTTGGTCTCTTCTGTTCTGGGTTTTGTTATTTTGCTATGAATAGGCACTGTATACTCTGAAGAAGGTTCTAGGGCCCCTGGCCAACCCAATGAATGGCTGTTCCATCTGTCTGGTCCTGGCTTTGCCCAGGGACCCTGAGAAGACAACACCTATAGCTTTCCCTCAATAGAAGGTCACACCTAAAAGCATCTAAATAAGAGAAACCTTCGGTGTATTTATATAATCATCCATTTAAAAATCAAGTAAAAATATTTAGGATGATCGGCTAAAGGGCAAGTTAGTGAGAGATACAGAGCAGTGTCAGGAAGGACTGGTCCTCAGGGTCTGAGTGACTGCTGGCAACACATGGCCACATGGACTGAATGAAGCAGATCAAAACAGCCCAAAGCAGTCTACAAACCAAAGCAGTTAGGGCACGGTGGTTTGTTGTCATTTGTGTATTTCGATAAATAACTATTTTAAAGCATCCCCTTGTAATTGCACACATATCCATTATTCACTGCAATGTCTTCTTCACGCGGGGGGGGGGGGGGGGGGGGGGGGGGGGGGGGGCCCACTGGCACCCGCTTTGGCTGGCCTGACACCACCTGCTCACCGGCCTCACCCCATGCCACCGCCACCAGTTGCCTCCCTCTGCAGGGCCACTGGCAGGACGACTGGGGGGGCCCCTGCTGGCACCCGCCTTGGCTGGCCTGGGGCCTGCAGGCTGGGGACAGCTCCTGCATTGAGCATCTGCCCCCTGGTAGTCAGTGCCTGTCATAGTGACAGGTCATTCCACCGATCATTCCGCCGTTCGGTTGATTTGCATATTAGGCTTTTCTTATATAGGATAACAAAAGAGACCAGGCACCAGACATTCCAGGTAAGTAGTCACCATGCCTGCTCTTTCTCACTCAACTCAAATTGCTGCACGTGTGAGGATATAACAAAACCTCCGCTCACGGCCACAGTCAGGCAGCCTCTAGGACACTCTTATGTGTGATAGTCCCCGTACAGGGCAAAAGTAATTCTTGCTGATGGATTTCCAGTTTTGTCCTTTCTAGCACTCACACATTCATCTTCCACATTTAGCACAGAGGGAAATAAGACACAACATGACACTGAATGTGATCATTGCAACATGTTCAAAGATGACATTTAACATTCTCTATACATAAAAGCAAGGTAGAACATGAATAGGAAGTGGAGAAGAGTAGAAGAGGCACGCTGAGAAAAACAAGAGGGAGGGTGTTTTCAGAGATGTCTGTCTACTCAGAGGCCTCCTCAGACCTCTCCTGAACAGGAGTAGGAAGGTCCAGAGTGGAAGAGTCACATTTATAAGCAATTCACCGACTGTTCCAACTTCGTCCTCAATTTCCAGCAGCTTTTCTAAGATTCCTGAGCCGCCAGTGGACAGATCTGAGATTCAGTAACTTATGTTTTCACTTTTATGTGTAACAAGAGGCATTTAAAAATAACTATGAACTTCAGTCATTCTAGGTCTTACAAAACAGAGCAGGCCTGTTCCAGGTGCCAGACCAGAAGGGGCAACCTCAGGCCTGTGAGTGATGGCTCTCAGCAATGAATAGCCATCAAACCTACTCACTGAGCATGAAGAATGAAGCTTCTGGGGCACAGAACTGAGATCCCCAAGCATAGAACTTTTAAAAATATATGTTTTTATTGATTTTATTTTATTAATATATTTTTATTGATTTCAAAGAGGAAGGGAGAGGGAGAGGGAGACAGAAACATCAATGATGAGAGAGAATCATTGACCAGCTGCCTTCTGCATGCCCTCCACTGGGGATGGAGCCCACAACCCAGCATGTGCCCTGGCCAGGAATCCAACCACAACCTCCTGGTTCATACCTCGATGCTCAACCACTGAGCCACGCCTGTCGGGCCCAAGTATAGAACTTCAGTTCTGTTTTTAATGTTCACCTTTCTTTGCTGCCAGTATCTTTTGAAAGGTGCCTTCCTTTCTGCTTCACACACACTGTGATAACTAGAGTTTAAAAACAAGCAGAACAGGCTCTCCTTCAGTACTCGCAGCTTCCCGCGTGCTCCCCACCCTCCCCCACGTGCAGGCTGGTGCTCTGGCTCTATGGGCCTCGGCCCTCTGCATGGGGCCCTCGCTTTCTGGTTCCCAGCAGCAGCTTTGCAAGCACCACGCATCTGTGGAACCCTCCATTCTGTAGATCAGTATCTCAACATCAAACTAACTGACATCAATGTCACAGACCCTGAGAAACACCCTCACATGTCATCAGTGAAGAACTGCCTTATCTGGGCGTAGTGGCCTGCAATGTGCGGTTGCCAGCAGGTGAGGGGGACACGCAGTTACTACAGGATGCAGCAGGAGGGAGGCTGCAGCAGACACAGTGATAGCTCCTTCTCTGCTCCCTTCCCTCTTCCATCGGTGATCCCTGACCTGGTGTCCCAGCCCAGGGCCCTCCAACCCATACTTGAGATGTTGTATTTTTGTTTTTTTTAATAGTGAAGGCACTCTTTTTTATTTTTTAAGGGATGAGTAGATGAGAGGACTAATTAGTGGGGAGCAGCTATCTCAGTGAGAAGGAGAAGGTAAGTTGTCTAGGGAACTGCAGTGTTCCTTGTCCCCAGCATTCTGGAGGTGGTGGGAAAATCTCCTAGATCTCTCCAGGGCAGCATGTGACTCATTGTAGGGATGGAGGGAATCTGTCCCACATTGGGAATAAAATTTATGATAATAAATAAATAAATAAATAAATAAATAAATACCAGCAGGGATTGGGCCTAAACCAGCAGTCAGACATCCCCCAAGGGCTCCCAGATTGGAGAGGGTGCAGGCCGGGCTGAGGGACGCCCCCTCCACACCTCCCCTTGCTGTCCCCGTGCATGAATTTCATGCACCGGGCCTCTAGTTATTTATAATACCTCTAAAGCAGAAACAACCCAATGGCCATCAATTAATTGATGAATGAATAAACAACATCTGGCCTACCCATATAATTCATGCATGGAATATTATTTGGCCATGAAAAAGAAGGCAGTACTGGCACAGGCTACAACATTGCCAACACACTGAAACCATCATGCTAAGGGAACGAAACAAGACATAGAAGGCCACCTGTTGTTTGATTCCATTTTTATAAAATGTCCAGAATAGGCAAATCTATAGAGACAATAAGTAGACTAGTGGTCGCCAAAGGCTGGGGGGAAGATCAAATGGGGATTGGCTGTTAATGGGTACAGTTTATTTTGGGGTGATGAATATGTGCTGGAATTCAATAGTGGTGATGGTTGCATCATCTTGTGACTATACTAAAATACCTTTAAAGGGTGAATTATATATCATTTTAAAAAATTCCCTTTTCTTTGTCTAGACCCATTATTTTTATCAACAGAATGACAAATCTGCAAAAGGCATTTATACCAACCCTAAAAATAGTCGGGGTTTTTTTTGTTTGTTTTTTTTGCCTTGACCATGTAACAAATGAAATTTTCCCCTTTGTCTTGGTCTCCTTAGCTGAAGAATCTACTAATAGAACATTTCCATCTTCTCCATACTTGTTCTTTCTCTCCTTTTTGATGACATACAAAGATAGTCTCTCATTGGAGCTACTTTTTCCTTTTTTAGACAGCCCTCCTCTTTTACTGCCTGCAGTCTTGCACTCACCTACACCTACTTAACCAACCCCCTGTCTCTAATACAGTTCTGCTCTTGAATAAAGCAGAACTATAAAGTACAGAGCCTTTGTCAGACGTGATATTCTTAGATGACCTCTGGGAATAAAGCACTTAGCAAAGAGAGTTGGAGTCACTTTCTCTGGAAACAGCCTTAGCTAGTTACCTCTCCCAAAGTCTTAGATTGTGTGACCTCAAATAACTGTTAAATGGTATCTCACTCACTCATATGAATGTGAGTCTTTTCTCATTCCTATCAATAGATTCCTGCAGCTAATAACTTAATTGCACTAAAATCTCACTAAAGTGATTTGCTTCGAAATATCTAGGAGTAATTTTAAAAAGGGAGGATGCTATTAGGGTGATGAAATGTTCCAAAATTGAGTTAGGACGATGGTTGCATAACTTGGTAAATTTACTAAAAATCATTGTATGCTTAAAATGAGTGAATTTTATGGTATATCAATTATGCTGCAATAAAGTTGTCAAAAACAAAAAATAAATAAGCCAAGGGGTAGAAGGGGGAGAAGTGAGTGGAGGTAGAGAGAACGTAAGATAAGCCTTGGGTTGACCAGAGTAGAGCTGGGGATGGGTAGATGTAGTGGACACTGTTGTGCGATGCCCAGCACTCCCCTCAAGCCACCCCAGAGGCAGGGAGTGGTGGCTGGAGAAGGCTCTTAGCTGAGGCCCTTAAGGCTTCTCCCTTAGCATAAGTGTGCTGCTTGTCCAGGCTCACACCCCCACCATGACGACGGCCCACATCCAATGACCAGAGAACGAGAGGATGGAATGCCCACCCTCCCCATGTTTGTTTCAAGGCAGGAGGAATCCTTGACCACCCCAGCTCCTGCGTTTGGGTAATTGGCTACGGCTGCTGTTGAAAGTGCCTTACAGCTCATCTCTCCGCCTGCCCTGCCGCTTCCTTCACTCCGGGCAGAGTCCCATTCCGGCAGCTCTCCTCAGAAAGTCACCTGCACCCAAACTGCTTCTTCAGAGGCTGTTTCCAGGGAACCAGACCTAAGACAGGGGCTCACTATATATTCTCTCTGTGTTTATAAACGTTCAAAATTTTTCATAATAAGAAGTAAAAACAATCCTAAAAGTTCCCCAAACTGAGGTACCACAAACTCTAAGAAAACTTCATCTGATGTCTCACAGACTGTAGCTAATACTAAATGTGTTGTTCAGTGCTAAGTCAGAAGCCCGTCTCCTCACTAGCAGTGCTTTCCTTGCTCTGTTATAAGGACTCTGAAACGCACTTTCATGTCTGTTTAGACGGATTTGTTGAACTCAGCAGGTCTCTTCTCACCTTGCCTGCAATAGTTTCAGACTGTGAGGCCCTTGCCAAGCATGAAGAAAGGAAGACAAGGAAATCTGAGAGTAATGAGGCCCTCAGTCAGAAAGGCAATGAGATGCCAGGAAAGTCTGTGTCCACACGAATTTCAAATCCATTTCTTTTTCTCCATTTAACATAATTACAATCTCAGAAAGCCTGCAGGCAGGAGGATAACAAGATTTCAATGATTAAATTATTTAAAGTCACTGATACTGTAGCATTTAGAGGGCCCTCCACAGATTGTGTCTGTTATATGAAAAGGATGATCTGCAAGTTCCCTTTTCTTAGGGATTCCAGGAGTCACCAAGTATCTGAAATTGCTTTGCTTTAAAACATCCCAAATCTTATTAGAAACTTCTGGTTATCTTACCATTGGCCCATTACATAAATGCTGGAACTACACTAAATGTCCTCAACCAAAGAGCTATACATTCATTATTGATATTTTATTTTATTGAGATATACCTAGCACAATGAAGTGTACTGTCCTATGCAAAAAGTAAATCTCTCCAAAGAAGGCACTGCCTTTCCAAATTCTTCCAATATCTCCAGAACTGCCTTAGTCTACCTGTTTGTGCCTTGTTCAGTGCTTTATTTTCTCCAGTTGCAAGCTCACCTATCTTCATCCACCATCCTAGGAACCTTCTGGCTCCACCTCCTGCTTCTGTTCTTGTCTCTTCCCCTTGATATGGTGCCTCCACAAACAATCATTCACTTAAACACAAAGTCCTCTCCTACTTGTGAACTTCCCCATAGGCTGGCCTCTGTGCGAGCCTCCCCACAGCCCCACAGTCCCACAGCTGTGTGTTCGGGGAGTGCTGCCCACATGGAGAACAGAGAGGGGCCTGGGGGAGTTGTTAGGTATGGGCAGAGAAAGGCACCATGAGAAGTAAGGAAAACTAAACCCAAATGATGAGAGGAAATAGCAAAGGACTACTGGGTTGCCATGCTATTATATAATATTTTTACAAGTTAGGAAGAACATTTGGCATAAATAATATCGCATTTAAATCCATAACTGTTATCTATCTTTTACTTTTCAAAAGTATTTGCAATCAATCAAAGTGGCAATATAGGGGTTCTCTAGTCTTCCCCTCAAAAAACACAGAATTTGAGAATCACCCTCACTACGGTGCCTTTCTGGAAGTCCAGGAGTCAGGGACATTCCTGCCCGCCGCTGAGCAGAATAAAATCTGAGCCTGGACCCATGTGAAGGGTTAAGGAAACAGTTTCCCTTTACCTGTGTCAGCCTCCCCCATGGTGACACAGCTCAGGGCCGAGAGAGACCTTCTCAGCCTAAGGTTTCTCCCCCGGGGGAAGTGAGAGCGTGGGCTGGCGTTCAG